>NC_041216.1:27836970-27870389 GCF_002837175.3 Physeter macrocephalus
CGTCCCCTGCATCGGCAGGCGGACTCCCAACCGCTGCGCCACCAGGGAAGCCCCTACCCTGATTTTTAAAAAAATTTTTTAAAGGAATGAAGAAGATCTCCACGAACTGCTATGGGTCTATTTCCAGGATGTATTGTAAATGAAAAAGCAAAATGCAAAAGAATACCTACAGTGTGGTAGCCTCCCTGCGAGCACGATGGTGACATAAGAAAATATGTGTGTGTCTGAAATATGAAAATAAAAGCCCTGGCCCTGGGTCACCTCGCTCAGAACCCTCCCAGGAGACAGCGTGCACGCCTAAACCATCTTTGTAACCTGCGGGGCCCAGCACATGGTCCTCTCCTGGGCAGAGCTCCGGCGGCCTGGTGGGACACAGCCCAGAAAAGTAAGGATGAAGGCGGGATAACCAGGGAAGGAGCCTGGTGTGCCTGGAGCTCCGGAGGCACAGAAAGGAGGCGGAGGAGGGAGAGAGGACTCCGTGGAGGATGCAGGGGTGCCCCGACTACATCGTTACACTTGAGCCAGAGGAAGGAGAGGAGCCAGTCCGCCCTGCAGATGGATCCAGAAAACTCCTCCACCAATGAGCTTTCGGAAGACGGCGGCTGACTGATGGGGGTTAGCTTTGGCCTGCTCATCATCTGAAACCTTTGGGGTTCATTGCCAACATTTGAAAATCAGAACTTACCCCGCTCCCCGATATCCTGGATTTCTGGCTTCTCTTGAAAAATAAAAGGATATGGTCACGCCTGGCAGTGTTTGAGCCCCCTTCCACCCCACCAACCCTCACCAGGCACCAGCCTCCCTCTCCTTACCTGCCTGGCCGGTGGGGCTTCTGCGTTTGGTATTGGGAGAAGCTCCTAGAAGCTGCACCTGGCTGGCTGGCTGGCTTTCTGTCGTGCAGTTTCTGAGGGTTAAGTATTATTCACCGCACCCTGGGCTAGCTACTGGGAGGGAGGCTTGGGGCTCTGAGCTGAGCTTCGCGAAGTGGCTGGTGGGGGAGTTTGCATGTGTGACCCCTGCTCAGACGGATAGCTGCACTGTCCAGCGGGCCAGCAGAGTTCATTATCCGCCGCATCTCGGAGGAGGCGGTCAATTGCAGGCAGGTTGCCTCGGATCCTGGCCCCGACTGCCCGTCGGTTGCCATTCATCCACCCCGGTCTGCAAGGCACTAGAGAAGCAGGGCCAAGGCCAGAGGGCTAGCTGAGGATGGCAGTTCCTCCACCTGCAAACAGTAATTTCACCCTCATGCCGCTGCTGGGAAGAACTCAGAGGGATACAGCGTCGCAGGCACATTCTAGCCATAGCTTCTGAAGAGGGTTTATTCTGCCAAGATTCATCACGCTCCTCTTGTGGGCTGTGTTAGCTTCCCCAGGGCGGCCGGAGCAAAGACTGCGTGACGTGAAACAACAGAAGTCTATTCTGTCGCAGTTCTGGAGGCCAGAAGTCCAAAATCAAGGTGTCCGCAGGGCCGCGCTGCCTCCAGGGCTCTGAAGGAGCTCTGTTCCTGTCTCCCAGCTCTGCGGCTGGCTGGTGGTCCTCGGCATTCCCTTGGATTGCAGGCTCATTACCTGACCTTCGCCTCCATCTTCACATGGCCTCTTCCCTGTGTGTCTGTGTCTGTTCTTATAAGGACACCACTCATGTTGGATGTAGGACTCACCCTAATGCAGGGTGACCTCATCTTAACCAGTTACATCTGCAAAAACCCCATTGCCAGATAAGGTCACGTTCTGAGGTTCTGGGTGGACATGAATTTGGGGGACACGATTCAACTCAGCACAGGCGCTAAGCCCCGAGATGACCTAATAGGTGGGGTCCCTGCTCGCAAGAAATTCACAATCCAGAGGCTGTTTCTGCACTCATTCTGTCTTCTTTCTTCTCTATGGGTGTGTCACTGAGCTGCTTCCAAGCCTGTCCTGCGGCGGGGCCAGGGCCGCCTGGGCACACGGGGGGTCTTCCCAGGCCACGAGTTTGTGCTCTGGAGCCTCGGGCCCTCCCCCTGGGCTGGCAAGATGGTGCCGCCCGTGAGCAGCCCCGGTTTTCTCGTTTCAGATGGCAGAGCAGCTAATGACCTTGGCCTACGACAATGGCATCAACCTCTTCGATACCGCAGAAGTCTACGCGGCGGGCAAGTACGTGCCTTTTCTCATGGGAAACAGCGATGCAGGCCGACCACAGCTTCCCTGGGAGGAGCCGGAGCTTCTGTTACTCCTGGGGCTTTGGCTCCCCAGAGGGTTTGCACCTCCCGCTCTGCCTGCTTTTCTAAACCGTAAAACGGCGTGGGGAGGTGGCCTTTCCACGGGGCCAGAATCACAGAACATTTGGTCACCTGCTAAACTCCCGTGTGTTCAGGCAGCAAGATGACCACAGCCCTTCTGGTGCCAAAGGTGCTGCGTTGGGCGAGAGCCGTGATTAAGCTGTAGTCCGGGGGGGGTCTCCTGCCGTGCCCGCCAAGTGCAGGCAGCCCCACGTGCCCGCTACTTTCACATCTTAATGGTGCAATTAGGGCTGCAGGGAATGCAGGGCCTCTCGGGAGCCGGGGAGAGCAGGGTCTGCTGCGCCAGGCGCTGCAGGGAGCTGCTCTTCCCATCTTGGCAGTGAACTCTCCTACTCAATTATGTAAAAGCCCTCTTCAGCCAAGTCTGCTGGCTTCAGTTTTAAAGACTGACTGTAATCAAATCATCCACTCTCCTGCATCGGGTTTCCAAAAGTCAGCTTTTGTTTGTGAAATCATTTGTTGGCTCTCTCTTTGTCCTCCCTCTGGCCCCCTGCGGCCTGGGGCGAGCCAAGTTCCCATCAGCTGGGCTGCTCGGCCTGGCCCGCTGCCCTGCGCTGTGGCCTCAGGACCAGCACCTGCCTCGCAGGCTCCGGGTTATTACCCGCAGCTCGCCGTGGGGCCTAGGGTACCGAGAATCAGGCCCCCAGCTGGGACTTTGCTCAAGTCCTGGTCTGATGATCTGACAGCCCCGAAGGCCTCCACTGGGACCCCCAGATCTCCTCCAGACCCTGTGTCAGCGGCCCTCTCTCCTCCTGATGCCACAGCTCCCTCCCCACCCCCCCAAACCGGCAGCTGCTTTCCATCAGAGCGAAATGCTTTCCAGACAGATGAGCTAAGCCCAAGGGTCAGAGGTGGAAAAGCCCGATGCAGATGCCAAGCCCAGAGGCGTCCCCCCCCCCCGCATCCCGAGCACCCCAGCCTGTTCCCTGGCCCTGCGCCTGCCTCCGTTTTGCTGCCCGGGAGAGCGTGAGGAAGGCAGCTCCAGATGGCCCCGTGTCCAGGCCCGGCACCCCCCTTTCACGGCAGCCACACCGTCTGCGTCACCGTCTTCTCTTCCCCCGGCTTAACTGGGCAGCCGGGTCTGGCATGCCGGGGCCAGCACACCGAGTCCCTCTTGCTAACCGGAGTGCCAGGCAGCTGTCTTCCTAAGTGCCCCTGCTTCTCATGCTTTGGGCGCTGCCCGGAGAGCTGCAGGATTTCTGTGCCCCCGCTGGGCAGAGGCTTACCAAATTCATGGCCGGGAGAATTCACAGCCGAAAGCCACAGGCTTCGGGTGAGTCGTTGCCTGCAGCTCCTGCAGCCCCAGGACCACTGCCTGCTCCCCTCTCTTCCTCCTTTCCTGATCTTTTGTGCCACCAACGAGGGACCCAGGAATAAAAGGAAGAGACCCAGGGCTGAGTGACTTTCTGTGCGTCTTGACCACAGATGAAGAACATGCAGAATGTATGCTAAACAGCTCACAAATTCGAGCCCGTTGTTTCTGAGTGGATGACTCAGGCGCCGTTATAATTGGAATGTAGCGCTGGGTATGGATGGTTCTCCGTCTGTTGTTTTTGCTCAGAAACATTTCGCCACAAGCAGAAAGTTCTTAAAAGTTAATCCAGCGCTGCAGTGCCAAGCGAGGCTGGAACGGTCCACGCGTGACCCTGGCTGGCTTGAGTTTGGTGCAGGGTCTGGAGGGGCGCCAAGCAGAACAGACCGCGGTCAGCATGGCATCTGTCTCTCTGTTGTTCAGAAGCAAGAAACAGGAGGGACACGCAGACACACAGACACGCACGCACGCACACGCACGCACTCGGCTGGAAATTCAGCCCTGAGTACATGTTGATTGTCTCTGCAAACAGAGGATGCCCTTGGTGAATAATTTACCTTTTAAAAAACACACACGTCTAGAAACGTCAGCAATGTAACGTTGCCGAGCGTTTTCCCCGGTGAATTTCCAACGGGCCAGGGCAACGGTCTCTGCTGCTGGTCTTGCCGAGCAAGACGTTGCTCCTTCCTTCTCCGCGGGAGCCGGAGCTGCCGTTGCTGGGTCAAGTGGCACACGCCCACGGCCAGTCCACGGGGGAGGAACCCAGCTGCTCCCAGGCGCTCTGCTTGCTCTGGAATGAGCTTCCCGAGCCAACGGGCATTAACAGCCCGGCTCCCTGGCCCCAGTGGCATTTTCACAGAGGGGACCTGTGGCTGATTGTCAAGGTGGGGCGAGGTCTGGTGTCTCTGTTACGCTGTAATGAAGTCCCCATGTCTCCGTCTTTTTGGCAGGGCTGAAGTGGTGTTAGGAAACATCATCAAGAAGAAGGGCTGGAGGTAATTACGCTGCTCTCTGTGCTCCATCCCCAGGGCGCGCACGCACAGGGAAGAGGCTGGAGAAGGCTGGTGGGAGGGGAGAGGAACGCCCTGGGGTCCTGGGTGCGAAGGGCAGGCCGCCTGGGCGGGCGAGGATCCGGTGGCTGTTCCTTCCTGGTTTCCGGTGGAGCACCCAGGGTCGGCCTCATCACCCTTGTGCCACCAGCCAGGCATTCTAAGGCCTGGCGGTTCTAGAATTTTTCTTGCTGGGAAGGTGAGAACGTCCCAGAATAGAGGCAGCCCCATGCTTCCTGCTGGGGGTGCACGGGGGTGCGAGCATTCACACTGTGTGTGGCCACCCCGGGGAGCCAGGGCCTGCGCCCTGGTGAGGGGGGGAGCTCCCCCCTCCCCCGGAAAGCCAGTCAGGAGCCTTGTGTCTGGGGTCAAGCAGAGTTCCCGCCCGCCCTCCTGGAGTCAGGCCAGGCTGAGCACTTGACTGCATTTTGGGGTCCCTGTGGCCTGTGTGTCTTTATTTTCAGCAAAGTCAGAAGCAGTTAGAAGGCTGGGCCTCTCCCCTCCCCTCCCCTCCCCTCCCCTCCCCTCCCCTCCCCTCCCCTCCCCTAGTGCACGAACTCAGAGTCTCCCCCCCCCCAACCTCTGGGGCCTAGATGACTGACACCCCTCCTCCTGCCCCACCCATGTTGTTTCTTCTCGGCTCTAATGGAAACCAAAATGTATCCCTGCTCACTTTGCAGTTAAAAGGAAACTGCGCCTGTTAGCGAGGGCCCTGATAACATCTGAGTTGAACTCACGAGGAGATGATAGATTCCGGTTAGGTGATCCGGCCGGCCTGCCCGCAGGCGACACTGGCGGCTGTGGAGCTCCTGGCTTTGAGGAGCTGTTTCCTGAGCAGTCCTCCCCCTACAACCCCCACTAGAGGAAAGCACGACCCCAGGGGACACTGTCACCCTCCTATGGGAATGGTCAAGGTCAAATGTGGCCAGGAGGAGTCATCATGACCCCCCGCCCACCTGTCCCTCCAAGGCGAAGTCACAAAGGGGTCAGCGCTGCCTCTTGTGCATTTGCAGCGGGAGACCTGACTCTATGCCCTTTCCTCTGGCTTTCAGCCACCGAAGCCCGAACCCCCAGGAACATCACCTGCCTGCCTCTCGGGTCAGCCCCACCCACCCTAGCCTGCCCCCGCCTCAGTGGCCCACGGGCCGCTCCCCAAGGCTGCCCCACACACAGCTTTTCAGAAACAGCCTCAGCCGGTAGAGGAAGAACCAGACAGCGTGGTCCCTTGCCTGGCTCCGTCCTCACCGGAGCCCTCCATCCACCCGCCAGCCCCTACACTTGACCTCCTTGGAGTCCCCAGGGAGCAGCGCCACCTTCTATTCCCTGAGCCGTGCCCTCCCCCCTCCCGAACGCCCCCCTCCTCTGGGCTCCAGGCTCCATCGCACTAGACTCCCTCTCCCTCCAGCCCCGACTGCCCAACCCTAGTTCCGTGGTTAGTTAGTTGCAACCACATGTTAGTTACATCCGTGGCTTGTCTCCCGGCTCAATGGGGAGTCCAGGCCCCTGGGCTCGGCACACCCCCGACATCGAATGGCAGAGAGGCGCCCCATTTCACGCCCTATGCTCCAGGATGAGAAGCGTTTAGGACCCCTGTGTAAGAGCTGAAGACAGTGGGGGAGGTGGGGGGCAGGGAGGACCCCAAGGGATCATGCCCAGTAACACCCCTCCTGCTCCTTCTCTTGTTCTGCAGACGATCCAGCCTCGTCATCACCACCAAGATCTTCTGGGGAGGAAAGTAGGTGCAGCGGGCAGACCATGCCCCTGGCCGGGGGGCCAGGTCTGCAGAGACCCCTGATTTAGGAGGCCCCTGGGGGTGGGGAGGGGGTAGTTATCCTGGGGAAACAGAGGCTGCACGGGGTCTGTCCTGGACCTCAGGAACCTCCTGGAGGACAGCACGTGGGCAGCACGGTCTCCTGTCTCCCGGTGCCGGAAGCAGGGGGCGGGCTGGCGTTTGTGCAGCCATCTGCCCTGGCTTGTGCCGTCCCTATTGAGGGACGTCACGTTCCAGAAAAGCAGCTTTGTCTGAGTTGCCTTGTACTCGAACCTTGTCTCATTTTTATTTTTACTTTTGTGGGTTGGTTTATTTCTGATTACAAAGGTAACATCCTAAAAATTTCTGGAAAACACAGGAAATTCATGAACTGTCCCAGTCACTCCACCTTCCCTGGGCCACAGACCGCTCCTGCCATCCTCCAGGGATCTGGCCCCATATTCTCTCCGCGGCTGGACAAAATGGGCTTCACAGGAATTAGAAATGGGATTCATTTTTAATTTTTAAAAAATCCAAGCCAAAAAAGAAAAAAAATCCAAGCCAGACAGAAGGGCCAATTGAAAAGCAGAAACCTCCGTGCCCCGCTGAGCCCCACCTCCCCAGGGCGGCGGGCGGGCAGCCCAGCTCTGCCAGGTCATCTCCACAAGCAAACCCGCATAGCCTCGTGGTTTTATCCCCAAACTGGAATCAGACTACAAGTGGCACGAGCTGACCTACTTTTGCGTTGTGAACATTTTCCCCCAAACCGCCTGCGATATCACACGTGCTGTCGCCTGTTTTTCAGAGCCGAGACGGAGAGGGGCCTTTCCAGGAAGCACATAATAGAAGGTGAGGGGGGCCCTGGCTCCACACGGCCCCCTAAACCCACGGCATCTTCCCGTGGATGCGAGAGTGAAGAAAGCACGGTGCCCCTCCCCCACCAATGCTACAGGCCCGGAGCCTGGGGACAGCCCGTGCTCTGGTTCACCCAGACTCGCATGGGGTGGACCCTCCGTGTCGTGAGGGAGGGGACAGGGGTATGGGTGGGCGGGGCCCGTGCTGCCCTGGGCTAGGCAGTGTTGTCCCTGAGAAGACACAGACGGGCCTGGGTTTCAATCTAGGCTATAGGCCCTGTGCCCACTGGGTGGCCCTGAGCAAGGGACATCACTTCCCCAGGCCTCTGTGGCAGCATCTGTAAAATGGGCACGGTAAGAATGCCCACATCTGGGGTTAGTGGAATCGGGAAGGACCCAGGCGAGGGTGCGTGTCAGACACGGCCTGGGCCTCGGCACACGGGAGCACTGGGCTGGAGGTGCCAGGATGTCTCACTTACCCTGATCTGTGTTATCTCCGTGCCTCTTCTCCCCACGCTCACCGTCGTCAAGGTAATACAGTCACTCCACTGACAATCAAATGATTAGGAGGCCTTGCTGCCCGCCCTGCCCCGTCCCCCAGCCCGGCACTTGCGCTCTGCAGCTCTGTGCTGAGCCGCTGCGAAGTACCCATGCGTTTCGGGCCCCACCGGCCTTCGGTGCCATAGATGATCGACGCAGCTGTCCTCCGTGTCAGGTGGCCTGGCTCTCCCTGTTCCACCCGGGCCACTCTAGGAGGAGCCCCCTCCGTGCCGTCACAGGACATTGGGCCTGTGGACCCCACCCCACCCCCCCCTTCTCTCATGGCTCTTCTCCACCTAGGTGGCCCGTGCCCACAGATGCGCCCTGCCGTCCACAGCTTCCGGTGCCAGGGGCCTCGTCCCTTTCACCTATTGCTCCCTGAGACGCACGCACGCACGAGGGCCCAGGAATGCCTGTGAAGATGGTAACAGTCCTTCCCCACTCCTTCCCCCAGGGCTGAAAGCCTCCCTGGAGCGGCTGCAGTTGGAGTACGTGGACGTGGTGTTTGCCAACCGCCCGGACCCCAACACGCCCATGGAAGGTACGTTCTCCCCGGAAGCACTGACTGCCCGGGCGTCACCGTTCCAAAGAGAGCAGAAAGCTCTGCACCTGAGGCTCTGATGGCACCACCGCAGGGCCCGCTGGGCACCCAGGCCTGGGGCTATGGAGGGTGGGGCCTTCCCCGTGTGGGGAGGGGCGAGGGGGGCGGGCCTGAGCTCAGCCTCTGCTCGACCCCTCACGTACACCCCAGCACCTCCGGGCTGAGTCCCGTCCTTGCTCTGGGTCCGCGCCCATCCTGGCTTTGAGCTGTGCGCGTGCAGCGTTAGCTAAAGTCACAGTATGATGACTCTTTGCAAAGGGCTGGGCCTTCTTTTCCGTTCTTTCAATCATGGTCCATATTCTACTGGGAGGGTTTAGGGGACCTTTTGCTCTGGGGAATGAACTGTTTCTCAGAGGAGAAAAAAAAGACGTGCGGTGCTTTGAAAAGCGGTTTTGGTTTCTCAGGCGCTTGTTTATTCTTTGACTCCTGGATCTCAGCCCCCGCATCTCCTCCAACTTTCTGCTTCGGGCATCTTCTCATTTGTGCTTTGCTGCTTCAGGGACTTGGAAAATTCAGTTATGTTCAAGTTACTTTTTCTTCATTTGTCTGTATATATACCATATGCACCCGTGCGTGTGTATATATACGTGCGTGTGTGTGTGCGTGTGGTTGGTTTTTTATCCAAACGAGTATTCTGCGAAAAGTGATTTGAGCCTCCGACCCCATATGCCCTTTGTCAGACTGTGCCCCTCAGCGTTCCCACAGCTGTGAACTCTGGTCTCTTTCCATCTTTCTTTTATCACCAGGGGATCCATTTAGTTCCTCCAAGTCAAGGACATTCATCATAGAAGGTACACAGTACCCTCGGCCCGGCAACTGACCTCTGTGTCTGAGCTGCGTTTTATGAGACAGTGCTTTTATTTACACGACTCTCTTCCCCCGCCCCCATGACTAAACTTCTCCATAAAATGCACAGAGGAGAAATAAGTGCCTTATGGGAACCCCTTGCAAGTGAAGAAAAGCAAAGCGGCGCAGAGCCCCGCCGTCCCCCTGGCCCACGCTGTCACCTCACTCCTGTGCATGCACCCCCCGTCCTCGCACTGCCTTGCATTGCCACGACCCGTGATCCGCGGGGCCTCCTCTTGACTTGGGGGTTGCTGTGATCCGCACCAGAAACCTTGACCCCGGATGGTCTGGGAGAGGGCCGGGGAGACCAGGTTCCCACAGGAGCAAACACCCCGGGGACCCCTGAACCTTGGCCCCCAGCAGGTTTTATCTTCTCCACGTTTGCTAAGCTCCCACCTCCACCAAAAGTGAAGGCACCAGCAACAAGCTGCCCTGCCCCCAGTGGCATGCAGTGCTCCAGTCCCCTGGGAGGGCTGGGCCACCTGTCACTCTCACCCCATGCCCTGCAGCCGGAGCTCACCATTGAAGTGCAGTTGTTTTCCTCCTTGAAAAATACCTGCGTGAGCTGGGGAGCCTCTGAGACCCGGGGCAGCCTCTGGCCATGCAGTGGTCTCTGCCCACCCCTAAGCCAAAGGACCCTGGGACCCCACCCCACCCCACCCACGAAGGGCAGGCCTTGGTATCCCTGGGAACTGGGCTGTGGTCCACAGCGAAAGGGCTCCTGCCTGCCAACTGGCACTGCCACCTGACCCCTCTCACGTATTATTTGAGACGCAGCAGGAGATGCCATGGGTTTGGCAGCAGCTGGAAGGGTTTGGTCTTCCTGCTTCTGTCCAACAGCATGAAATATTGAGGCGGACAGCTGTCCCTACTTGTCCCTGCTTCTGGCATCACTGACACCAAGCTCGGGCGGAGGCACAAGCGCCGCGCTCCTGTGCACGGGCTCCGCCCCCAGCCTGCCACTGCCCAGGACCGCTTCCCTCCCAGGCCAGCGACAGGCTCGCACAGGCTCCCTGGCCCCCAGGCTCCCGCTGGACTCCCCTCTCTGCATGGAAGGGGCGTTAGGAGAGAGCTGTGCTCCAAGAAGCCAGGCTAGCGAACGGGGGTGCCCTCTGCTTCCCCCTCTCTGGCATGTGGGCCTGAGCCTTGGCTGAAAAGAATCGGGCAGTCACACTGCATGGTCACAGGGCCCCTCAAGAGTGTTTCTAAAGAACCCAAGAAGGACGGCCGGGCTGGGAGCCCAGACGCAGGGTTCGGATGTGGGCAGGTTCCTTCCTGGGACCCTCAACCTTCCAACCAAGCGCTGCTCTTCACATCGAATAGTGTTGGCCGTTAAAGTGGTGGCCCGCTGAGAGCCCGAGGGGGGCGCTTTCCCTGCCAGACCCCCTCCCTGGGATGAGTGGGGAAGAGCCCAGTCCCTGACCTTGGAAGGAAGGAGAGGACAGGGCTTGGCCTACAGCCGTGGAAACCAAGGTGTGACTTTTTCAGAGGTCCTCGGCAAGCCCACGGAGACCACCACCCCAGAAGCCCTAGCTAGCTTTCTACTGAAAGAGGGTACCTCAGTCAAAGGGGCACTCAGGGACCCAGGATGGATGGGAAGGGACACCCCCAAACAGAGGTGTCGCTCTCTGCCAGAGAAGGTTCCGGTGGCCCTGGGCCATTCCAAGGTGGAGCTCTGGGAACCAACCTGCATTCTCCTTCCTTCCACCCCCACCATCTTCAGGGACCCCAGCTGCCCCATGTCACTGGCCACTTCGGGAGAGATGGGGACTTTCAAGGGGTATTTGTTTTTAGAAACACTTGTACTTCAACTGAACTTCCAAGGCTGCCTTGGGCAGTGGAACTTGCAAGCATTGTATGGGACCTGAGAGACATCTGATGGGGTAGCTGTCATCCCACAAAGCTAAGAGCCATTTAAAATTTTAAAATTTGAGGTCGAGTTCAATTTTAAAAACCACAATATCCCCCCCGGGGCCAAAACAGCCTCGGGGGCAATGCTAACTGGCAGATTTTTATTTCTCAAAAAACTTTTTTGAGTCCAAGGAAGAATCTATCACAGTGTAGATGGGGAGAGGGTCCCTTGCTGGATACTGGGCTGGTGTGAAAGTCGGGGCGTGGTCCACAGGGGGCTTTCCGTGTCTACTGCTGGCTCTTCTGGACTCGAGGGGAGCTCCGCTCTGCAGCCCCCAACCCCTGGGACCACCCAGGGCCCCACACCCTGCCCTTTCTCCCGACAGATGCTATTATTACCTCTCCATTCAATTCTCCAGATCCCAGTGAGAGTTCGGAGTAGCCCCAAGTGGGAGACTAGAAATGGGCAGAAATTATGTTACTTCCTATTGCTGTCTGTCAATCTGATCGTAACCTTAATCCGTTTATCTGGTTCTTCCTGAGCCATCAGGGTCCCCCATTCTTCCCCAGACTAGAGAACACCCCCCATTCTAGAGTCACATTCTTTGACCTCACCTTTCCTTCCTCCCTCTAATCTGCCATAGAAACGTCTCAATCCATCCATAACCCATTTTTCAAAGATTCCATAAGACCTCTAACTATTTGGGGGACATTGTTTTCAAGACCAGCTTCTTGGACAGCGGCTCACTGTTTTCTGTGGTCCCAGAAAACCCAGGCCGCCCCCAACTCCAGAGCCGGGAAGTACACTGCTTGCAAGCCGTCCCGGCAGCACCCTCCCCCTCCTCCTGGCGCCCGCCTGTATTTGCAGAATGTCCCCAGGCCAGGCCCCGTGCCCCCGGCCGCCCCCCCCACCTGTGGTTTCCCCTTCTCTCGTGACAGAGACAGTGCGCGCCATGACCCACGTCATTAACCAGGGGATGGCCATGTACTGGGGCACATCGCGCTGGAGCTCCATGGAGATCATGGTACAGTGACCTCTCGGTGTGTGCGTGTCCCCCAGCTGGGCTCCCGGCCCCAGCTCCGTGGATGATGACCCCGGGGCTCTAGCAGGTTCAGTGCCGTTGGTCCCTAATGCACAGATAACTGGGTACTATGGGGAGGGACAGTATGGTGACATGTGGCAGTGATGTCTGCAGGCCTTGCAGACAGGGGTCTGGGCTTGAATCCCAGCACTGCGCGGCCCCAGACAGATGGCTTCACCTCTCTGAGCCTCAGTTTCCCCACCTGTAGAACAAGACTGCAAGGACGACCTGCCCCGTCATGGGGCTATTGTGAGGATTATCTGAGAGAACAGGTGTGAAGCTCTTAGCAGGGGTCCTGGAGCTCAGCCAGTGCTCAGCAGCGGTGACAGTGCCAGCCACCGTGCTGAGCTCTTGTGGTGTTCCGGGTGCCGTTAGATTTGAGGGCTTCATGTGGACTGACTCCCATTTAATCCTCACAGTGCCCTATGAGGTAAGTGCTACTGTTATCCTGTTTCTCAGATGTGGACATTGAGGCACAGAGAGGTTAAGTAACACACCCAAGGTCACACAGCCCATGCCAAGATGGATGCTCAGGCCGTGCAGCTCAGAGCCTGGGCTTCCATCTCATAATCCATGATGTTTCCCCCTCACCTGCACTTCCAGGAAGGCATGCCCTTCCTTGTCATTTCCCTCCACGGGAGCCATCAGTAGCTGAGGGTGACAGATGCTTCATAATATTTCTGGGGTATCCCAGAAGGGTCGGCAGGGTGGCTTCTCAGAGGCAGGCAGCTGGTTGGTCGGGGGAGGGCAGAGGCCTGGGGACTGCGTCTTCGCAGGACTAGCTCTCAGGCTGGCCCCCTCCCCCCTGCCTCCAGGCCTCCTCCCAACCTCAGCCCTTCCCATACCCCACCCACCAGAATTTCCCACGTCCTGGCATCCCTGCTAGGGGGTTTCTCCTCTAGTGAGCCCCAGATTTCTGGTTCATCCAAAAAAAAAAAAAATTCAGCAGGATTTTCATTTCAAGTTACAGACAACTTTAGAAGCCCATGGTATCAATCAGCCTTTGGCGTTTGCAGCATTAATGATCATTTGGCATTTTTCTGAAGCTGCCTGGACCCAGCACGGAGCTCACTGACGTGTCAGGATCTCATCCCCACATTACACATGTGAAAGCTGAGTCTCATGCTAAAGGGGAAAGGGCCTCTCCGGCTGGCAGACAGGCTTCCCCAGGAGCTCACACCCATCCGGTCTGCAGAGTGGAGGCCTTTACCTCCAAGTCCCAGAAATGGGCTGATGCCGGCCACTTTCCCCTCCTGACCGAGTGTTTTCTGCCTCTGCCATCATCCTGGGTCCAGGCCCTAGAGTGACAATCATGATAAAACCAGTAACAGGCAGGCACTGTCCTGAGGGCTGCCAACACTGTTGGCTCATTTGACCCTCATGAAAAATGGGGAAACTGAGGCACAGGGGGGTGAGCCCCTTACCCAAGGACACCCGGCCAGTAAGTGCCAGAAGCCAAGCCTCACTACTGAGTTGTGCTTTCCCCCCAAATCCCTTCAGCCTTGGGATCCCACAACCTACTCACTTTTCTCCACTCGTGGAGGGGGGCCTAACAGGCTCCCAGGAAAGCTGAGAGGAGAGGGGAGGGGCAGGCGGGCCAGCCGTTCCTGGGGATGCCTTTGTGTCTTCTCCCTCCTGCCCCGGAGGCCCCCCAGAACCGCTGACCGGCAGGGACCCTCCATGCCCCTCTTTGCTTTTCCCAGGAGGCCTACTCCGTTGCCCGGCAGTTCAACTTGATCCCGCCCATCTGCGAGCAGGCCGAGTACCACATGTTCCAGCGCGAAAAGGTGGAGGTGCAGCTTCCCGAGCTCTTCCACAAGATAGGTGGGATCCCCTGCCCGGCCCCGCCCTCGCGCCTCCCCTCCCGGCCCCGCCCCCGCCCCGCCCCACCCTCTCCCTCGCTCCGCCTCCTCCCCAGCCCTGCCCCAACCCCATCCCAGATCCCCTCGCCCCGCCCCTCGCCCCTGCCCTGCCCCGCCCCTTTCCCCCTCGCCCCGCCCCTCCCCTTCTCGGGACCCTGGGTTTGACCTCGTCCGGCTTTCCTCTCCCAGGAGTGGGCGCCATGACCTGGTCCCCTCTGGCCTGCGGCATCGTGTCTGGAAAGTACGACGGTGGCATCCCGCCCTACTCGAGAGCCTCCTTGAAGGTGAAGAAGCAGCCGGGCTGGGGGAGGGGTACAGGCAGGACGGGCATTTTGGAGGGGTGGGGCCTTTGGGCAGACACGTTGGTGCTGGGCGGGGCTTCCCTGGGCCACTGTCTGCGGGACGGTTCGGAGCATGGGAACTTGGAGCCCCAGCTGGCCTGACCCCATGTCTAGAAAGGCTGCCCACCTGTAGGACATCCCCCAGGTGAAGAAGCCCCTCACTCCCCCGCCCTCCTGCCCTCCCCACAGGTTCAGCCCTCACAACCTGCTCTGGATCCGCCTGTGCCACACACACACACACACACACACACACACACACACACCTCGGAGTGGGGAATCAGGAGGGTCTACAGCTGCAGGGGTTGGGGGACAAGGAGCAGGGAGAGAAAGGCCTGCCCAGGCCAGGGCAGAGCCAATACTGGAGACCCCAGCCCCAGATTCAAGAGCAGGATGGCCTGCCCACCCACTCCTGCCCAACCCCCAGCAAGCCTCCCAGGGGGCTCCCTGACTTTGCTGTGGGCACACTTCCTGGGCCGCCCAGCCTCCCAGGAGAAGGCAAGGTCGGCTTGTCCACCTCCTTGTCAAGGCTCAGGGGCCTGGCCTCAGCTCCCCGACAGCCCACAGGCTTCAGATGCAACGGTTCCCATCCTTCCAACTGCCCAGGTCTGGACCACAGCAGGACATGGTTAGGCCGGGGCCAGGGGTTGCTGCCGTGCCTCAAATCATCATTTTGTGCCATGCACACAGAGGTCCAGGTGACCTGCCCTCACCTGTGGGCTGTGCTGTGCCTTCACCCCACAACCAGGGCTACCAGTGGCTGAAGGACAAGATCCTGAGTGAGGAGGGCCGGCGCCAGCAGGCCAAGCTGAAGGAGCTGCAGGCCATCGCGGAGCGCCTGGGCTGCACCCTCCCCCAGCTGGCCATAGGTAGGAGGCTGGGGAGCAGGGTGGAGACCGGTGTCCCAGGGAGATGTCGGGAATCCCTGAGTGCTTGGGCCACACCCCCTCCACCAGCCAGCTGTGGGTAACGGGCTCCCACATTCATGGGGAGAGGATGGGGGGGGGTCCCTGAGCGCTTGGGCCATCTCTCCACTGGCGGCAGTTGGTGCCAAGGTCCCCCCAGCACTGCTGAGCCCCTGGTTTGCCAGGCCACTCCTGGGCACCCTCAGCCCCATGCCCAGGAGGCTGGCCTAGGCAGGGTCAGGGCAGAACCAGAGAGGGCCCCGCCTTGGGTGGGCCTCCCTCACCTCTGGTCTTGCTGCCCCCCAGCCTGGTGCCTGAGGAACGAGGGGGTCAGCTCCGTGCTCCTGGGCGCTTCCAGTGCAGACCAGCTGATGGAGAATATTGGAGCAATACAGGTGAGTGGGGGCCGCCAGCCTTGCAGGCCCTGGGCAGAGCTCAGGGTCTCAGCCAGTCATCTGCCCAGCACCTACTTATTGAGCACCTACTACATACCGGACACTGTTCAAGGCACCTGGGCTACAGCAGTGAGCCACCAAAAAGCCTTGCTCTCGAAGAGCTGGCTTTCTAGCTGGAACAGACGGAAAACACTAAATGCGAGAAATAAGATTAGAATATGTGTCGGAGGGTGATAAGGACTCTGGAAAAAGAAACCTGGAGCAAGGTCGGGGGTGTCCAGCAGGGGCAGGGAGGGGGCGAGCCGTGGACCCAGGTTGAAGGGGGCTGTAGGGTAGGCTTGTTGACAAAGTGACTTTGTGAGCAAAGGCTTGAAGGATGAGGAGTGGGCAGTGCAAATAGGGGAGGAACGCTCCAGGCTGATGCGAAGGTCCAGGGTGGGCACGAGCTCAGGACAGCAATGAGGCCAGAGGGCCCGGAGCAGAGGGGCAGGGGCGGGAGATGAGCTGGGCGTGGGGGCAGACCCATGGGCCACCGCATGCCCTCCAAGGACTTCGGCCATGGTCCCGTGAGATGGGAGCAGAGGAGGGGCAGGATCCAACTTAGATTTTAAAAGGCTCCCTCTCGCGCTTTGGCTGCTGAGTGGAGGAAAGAGTTTGGTGAGCAGAAGGGAAGCACGGAGATTGCTGGGAAGTGATGACGGTGTCAGGGCGAGGGAGGGCCGTGGTGCAGGTGGACAGCTGGTTGGATCGTCTGGATGTTCTGGAAGATGGACCAACAGGACTGGCTGCCAGACTGGATGTGAGGGTGCGGGATAGCAGGTCAGACAGCCCCTGGGGTTTGTCACCTGGAAGGGGGATGTTGCCGTTGGCTGAGGTCAAGACAGCTGGAAAAAGCAGTTTGGGGGTGTGGATTATCAGGTGTTCTGGTCCTGGAATCTGCATTTTATGCCGTCGCTGTCCTTCCACTTGAGGGGCAGAGCTTAGACCAGGGCAGGTTCCCTCTGCTCCAAACCTTCTGGAATACAGAAGCAGCATGGCCCCCATCTGCTTCAGGAGCCGCATGCAATGAGAGCAGGACAGTCTGGGGCCAGCAGGCAGCTGGAAGAATGTCCCCCTGTTACAGAACTCAGGTTCAGCTGCTGATCGCTCAAGAATCGGAATGCTGAGACTTCCCTGGAGGTCCAGCGGTTAGGACTCTGCCCTTCCACTGCAGGGGGCACGGGCTCTATCCCTGGTTGGGGAACTAAGATCCCACAAGCTGCACGGCGTGGCCAAAAAAAAGAAAAATCCAATACTGAGAGACAAGTGTTGGGTTAAAGGAAAGGTAGCTTTATTGAGGAAACTGGCGATCCTGGGAGAAGGTGGACTCACATCCCAAAGGTCCAATTTCCCCATGTCGATCAGGGGGCAAGAGCTTTTAAAGGGGAGTTTCAGGGGTGCTTTGGGGGCAGAGGGAGGAGGCTCTGTACAGAGCAGCACAGTTAGCTCTGACGGTCGTCTTGAAATTGGTCATGTGGTCATCTGAGCAGGGCCACCTGATTGTTTTAAGTACAGTTAATCTTCAACTCCAGGGTCAGTTTGTTCCCATTTCCCTGAGGCCAGTTCTTGGAATTGTGCAGGATGGAGCAGCTTATTTCATGGCTACAGTCTGGTCATCATGCAGTTACTTTTTACACCTGGTAGGGGTTTCGGTAGCTGCAAAACAGCTCAAAGGACATGGCTCAGAATATGACCTATAGCCCTTGAGGAGGGCTAAACAAAGTCCTTGACTTTGTTTAATGGCTAAACCATCATTATTTTGTCCCGTTTGACTGCTTTTCTTTGCTTTTGCATTTTCTCATTTCTCCGATTAAATTTATTCTTGGGCTAAAGTTCTTCTACAGGTAAGAGGCAGGCGTAGGACGTTGTGGGGTGGAGGGGTGGAGGGGTGGAGCTGTGCTCCAGGAAGGCCCCATAGGGCCCTGCTCCGTTACACCCCACCTCACCTGCAGGCCGGGCCAGTCTTGGTGGTAGCTTCTGAATAGCTCCCATCTTTGCACACAGGTCCTTCCAAAACTGTCGTCTTCCATTATCCACGAGATCGATAGCATTTTGGGCAATAAACCCTACAGCAAAAAGGACTACAGATCCTAAGAAGCCCCCGGCCGTTTGCCTGGACGGTTTCCGTTTCCCTCCTAGCCTCTCTGTTAGCTCGCTTAAGCTATTTTGAAGCCAAGTCAAGAGTGTGGTTTGCTTCAAAAACAAAACAACACACCAAGATGTCACCGGGAAAAGATCTCAAAAGTCGCTGCCACACACCACCCGCTGCTTCGCAGGACCGATGTCGGGTGCGTGTCGGGGAGTCGGCGTTGATTCGAAGGCACTCGTGCGGTCCCACCCAAGCCCGCCGTCTCTGCTCCTCCTCCAGGAAACCACCACGTTTTCGCCCAGCCACGGGCCGTCTCAGAGACTCAAGCCCAGGCCCGGCCAAGACCAGCTGGGGCCTGGGGGCAGGCAGAGCTGGCCTCTCCTCTGCCGAGAACCCCACCTGGCGTTGGGGAAGGGAAGAGGAAGCCGGGTCTGCCTCTTCCTGTGGCCCCTGGGCGGGGCCCTGGGCGGGGCAGGCCTCCCTCCGGGGTCTCCCTCGTTCCCGCTTTTGCCACGGGCTCCAGGTACTTCCCTCGGGCCTGACCTC
This sequence comes from Physeter macrocephalus, assembly GCF_002837175.3. Lineage (NCBI taxonomy): Eukaryota > Metazoa > Chordata > Mammalia > Artiodactyla > Physeteridae > Physeter > Physeter macrocephalus. The sequence continues at coordinate 27,855,308 of NC_041216.1, forward strand.
GGATTCTTCCCCCAGCCCCCTCTCCCAACCACCCGCCCCAGTGTGTCTCCGAGGGGCCTTCCCAGCTGCCCCTTGACCCCCCGCCCCCGCCACCTTGCTGTCAGGGGCAGGGATCCAGGGAGATCCGTCCTGCAGTTTGGGACCCACAAAAAGTTGGGGGGCTCTGATTTCAAGCTCCTCGCCCCGCAGGCTTCCTCTCCGCAAACAACTGATGAGCCCCAGTGCCTGGGCTCCAGTCCAGGTCCCTCCAGGGCCCCACCTGCCCTCCCCCGCTGCCAGGCGCCCAGTCCTCCGACCCTCTGTCCTCGCCCCAAAAGGCCCCGAGATCATGCGTGCTCAGCTGGACTGTGGCCGCTGGCCACACACCGGGTAGCCAGCCTCTGCTGTGCCCGTGGGGCGGTGGCCCTGGGGTCTGCAGAGATGAACGCGCTGGGACCCTTTCAGCGAGGGAGAGTCCCTGGGGTTTTCTGTGCTGTGTGCCTGGGGCCTGGGGGCCCGCCAGCAGCGGCGCCCGCAGTCTAGGAAAAGACCCCGGGAGCCTCTCCACGGAGCAGTGTCCCCTGCGAGGCCTCAGACCAGGTGGGGCGAGGTGCTCTGTCTTGGGTGCTCAGAGCTTGTTACCAGGGCAGCAGTGCCACCCCCAGGACACCTGCACACAGCCCACGAAGACGGAGGGATGGCTGGGGTCCGTCATTCCTGTCCACACCAGCCCCACCTCCCCCCAAGGCTGGAACAGACTGGGGACAGGGAGGGAGGGCGGGACGTTCACAAGCGTCAGCCCCTTTGCAGCCGGGCCTGGGGCTGCAGGGATGGAGGCGGGGAGGGGGGCCGACCGCCGGGAGGCGCAGCCCCCCTAGTCCTGAGCGGCGCCCAGCCTTTGCTGGCCGTGGGGGGTGGGAGTTGGGGGCCAAGCTCTGCAGACGCCCCGGCCCACCGACTACGGGCCCTCGTGCCCCTGGGCAGACAGCTCATCCCGCTTTGCCCTTCAGAGAGGCCCCCCCCGCCATTATTCTCAGAGGGGCCACCGTCCAGTCCTGGCTGAGCCGAGGCCTGGGAAACTGGCTTTAAGAAAGCCACAAAAGTGGGGGGAGGGGGGCAACTTCCTCCACTCCTGACCTTTGTACTGGCCCTGGAGTCTAGAACCTTCTGCCTCTTTGTAGACCGGGCCCCTGGATGTCCTCTTCACCAAGTCCCCCGCACGCTTCAGCCTGTGGGTGTGGGGAGGGGACAAGCCTGTCCCAGCACAACCCCCAGCCACTCCCCAGCATCACACAGTGGGATCTGGCTCTGAGGACAGGACACTGCAGTGGGGCGGCTTTCATCCCAGGCCCAACCAGGCGGGGACAAGTGCTCTGGGCCGGGCAGGCGCAGCAGCCGGCCGTGCTCAGGGGCCAGGTTACCGGCCGCTCATTGGCGAGATGGCTGGGCCCCCTCCACACTGCTGTCACCATGCCCACCCACTGCTGGAAGAGGGGCCAGGGCATGCAATCGGGGCCGAGGTCGGGACCGCCACCCCCCACGCCACGAGCCACACCCGGGAAGGCCGAGCCCGCCGGCTGCGTGTTTCCCAGACGGAGGGAGACAAGGGCCCCCAGGGTTGAGCTCTACCAAGGCCTAAATGCCCAGCGCAAAGACCCAAGCAGCTTCCCGGCCCTGGGGCACCATCCACGGCCTGGTTCTGTATCCCCACTGCAAGTGGCTGTGGAGGGATGGCACCCCGCTTCCTGAGGGAGGGTCCCCCGACTTGGAGGGTGCTGGAGTGGGGAAACAGTGGAGTGGGACCCAAAGGCAGTCAGAGCCTGGAAACAGAAGAGCTGGGCCAAGGCAGGCCCCGGAGGGGCAGCCTGGGCCCCGCCCGGCGTGGGTTTCAGACCAGCCAGCCGCACCCCACCTGCTTGAGGGGAAGCCCGCCAAGAGCCCCAGCTGCCAGCCAGCCTCTCACCCTCCCCTTGAAGCAGAGTTTGCCCCCAGGGGTCCACCTGGCAGTGCCCCACCGGAAGAAGGCCCGGTGTGGGTCAGGACAGGACCAGTCTTCCTTGCTAATGACACACAGAGCCCTCAGCATTTTTCATCCTGAATCGACGGCAGATTCGAGGTCCCGAGGACGAGAGGGGGGCCTGCTCTGTCTTCTCTTCTCTCCCGTCATGTAAATAATGTGCTATTTTTCTCTCCCCCCCTTTACTTTAATGACTGTGGCTCCTCAGCTAACTGCATCCCCTACACAGGCAGATGCCGTATACCTCGCACTTCCAAATGACACTCGGTGGAGACGCAGCGCCGTATTTATGGAATGACAAAATAAAACCCAAGCCCGTCGGGGTCTGCTCCCCTCCTTTGCGGGGGTCCTCGGGGTCAGGGCTGGGCCAGGGGGAGGGGGAGGGGGAGGAGGCTGTGCCCTGCAGAGGCCAGCAGATGGGCCGAGCAGAGGCTGGGAGAAGGGCCCTGGGGGAGGGGCAAAGATTGGGGACCGAGACCCCCTTCTCTCCCAAGCGATTCAGGGATGGAAGTCGGTGGGAGGCTGGAGGCTGCTGGACCCGCCTGGGGACAGGGAGGTCAGGGTCCAGGGAGGCCCGGGGGCTGTCTCTGGGGGCTCAGTGCTCCTCTGAGCAATGCTGTTTCAGGAGGCAGGTGGGAGGGGCGGGCACCACCCCTGAACACCCCTTTTCGGGGCTCCCCCTTCCCAGCGAGCCCTTCAGCCTCACGGGGCTGTGTCTTCTCAGGTGGGAGGTGGCTTTAGATGACATCCCCCTCACATCCTTCCCCGGCCACCCCCATCCTAGATCAGTGAGTGGCTAGGAAAACACTCTTTGATCCAATCCTTTCCCAAAGGATTTATTAAAACACAGAAAACCAAGACATACACAGAGTACAAAGTAAAGGGAACGGGGTCGGTTACAGTCTTTGTCGAGCCTCCTGCACATCCTCCCGAGGACCGGACAGGTGACTTCACACAGAGGCTCAGCCTCCAGCTCCGGCTGCCTGGCTGGGACCGTCCCGACTCGCCCCTGCGCCCCGGCCCCTTCGCCAGCTGGGGGCTCTACCAGGCAAGGGGCCGGCCCCTCTCAGCTGGGCCAGATGCCAGCCTGGGTGCAGGCGTCTGCTCCCTCATCCTCCCACGCACCGATGCACGGGCAGGGGGGTGGGAGGCACGGGCAGGGGGGTGGGCCCCTCCCCTCCACCCCAGGCACAGAGGAGCCATGGGAGGCTCAGGCTCCCAGCTCAGTATCAGGGGTTCAGGACACACACACACCCAACGGGCCCTTTCTGGGTTATCGCACCTAAAAAAATACTTTGTTTAAAAAAAATCTGAAAACTAAGAAAAAAATCCCAAAACACAAGCCAATGACTTTGGGCTGATGCACCACGACTGTAAACTTCCAGAAATATAAAATGGGGCGGGAGCCAGCGTCCTCGACAGAGATAGTGGTCGGCACGGGACAGCTGCAGGTACGGAGCGGGGACCCTGGACCGCGGCCAGGCCAAGACCTCAGCCCCCGCCTCCCAGCCGAGCTCCTTCCTGCCACCCCACTCTGGGCACACTCCGGAGGTCCCCGAGCCTACCCTCTACACGAGCCCCTCAGGCCCTCGGCGTCCCTGGGACCCAACACCTGGCAGCAAGGGCTACAGGTGTCCCTGGGGCAAGACTCAGCCAGCCCTGACCTGGGCCAGGGAGTCCCCAGAGGACCCTGGAAAGGGACGCCCAACCAGCAGGAGGGCAGGCGGCTGCACGAGTCGTGGTACCAGCAGAACAGGACCATGGTCATCACTTGCAGAAAACAAAGGAGCGTCTGAAGGCGGCTTGCAGGGAGGGCCCCCTTGCACAGGGCGTCTCAGGATGTGCTTCCGTGGTGGGCGTGTGCAAGGGGGCCCCCAGACACAGTCAGTCCAGCCCAAACTCCCCCGGTCACCCAGGAGCCCGGCCAGCTACGCCTTCCGAGACTGTGGCCCCAAGATGGTTCAACAGAAAGCCTGGTCTAAATGATAAGGTGGCTGGAAACAAAAAAGCGGGCTGGCGCTTTTGGCTTCCGCTTGCACGTGATGACTCTCCTGCCCGCGGCAAAAACCAAACCCAGCCTGAAGATGCCGAAGACGGTGGATGGCCGACGCCCCCTCCCCACCACTACAACTTTCGGCAGGAGATAACTTGATAAACCAAGAAGAAAACATTCTTAAGATGCTTTTTCCTCTCCAAAAGCAGTCAGCCAGAGACCCACTCCCCAGCTGTCCGCAGCCCCCCTCCCAGGCCTCCCAGGTGCTGGTCTCCGAGAGCTGAGCCCTTCCTGGACCAGGCGGTGCCGGGGGCAGGCCATCCGTGGGCGCCTGGCTCTGGCTGGTAGAGGCAAAGGGCGGAGGCCTGGGAAGGGACAGAAACAGAAGGGCAGACGGAAGCTTGCTGGGGAGCAAAGGCTGGCAGGGCAAGGCCCACCCGCCCTTGGGGTGCGGCAGTGGGGACCACAGACCCCCGTCCTCTGCCATCTGCCCCCTGACCTGACATTCAGGACCCATCCACTGTGTTCCCCACCAGGCCGGCCAGGCTGGCAGGCTGACTGCCCGCTTGAGAGGGCAGAGTCACAGGCCCCGTGTCGGGGGCTCCCGGAGGTCAGGCTGCCGGTGGCCTGAGCCGGAACCTCCGCAGGGGGGCACGGGTCGAGGAGCACGCCTGTACACATGGCACTGGACAAACCACAGGGGACAGGAATGACCCCACCCTTCCGGGAGGCGGGGTCAGCGGCTGTCACGTGTGTCCTGGACACCCGTGCCCCGCCCCCACTCCTCCCCCCCGCCCCGCAGGGCCAGGGTTGGCCAGCCTGGAGATGGCAGGGGCCTTGGGGGTCCAGCCCTCTAGGGGTTCAGGGAGAGCCATTTACAGTTGAGGACATCTGGGCTCTGGGAGGGCTGGCCAGTGGCCCTGTGTCCCCAAGACACCCCCAAATCCTGGCCCCGTTCCTGGCCAGGGAGCATAGCAGAACCGCCCTGGTGCCTCCACCTCCAGGCCCAGCTTGTCTCTCTCTCAGACAGGATTCTGCACCCAGGGCTCCACGCCAGGAAGGCCCCTCCCTGCTCAAGGCTCGGAATTCCCTTCCAGGCTGGGCCAGAGGGAACATCAGAAACAGACAGGCCCAGGCCCTGGCCCGTTCCTCCCTTCCTCCAAACTGGGGCCATCACAGCGTACCACCAGCTGGCGAAGGAGGATCAGGATTCCAGAGGGCCGTTACTGGCAGGAAACAAGGCAGGAAGCTGGGGGTGCTCCCGCTGGGAAGACTGCAGAGGCCACTGGGTCCAGTCCCCTGCCTCCAAGCTTTCCCCAAGCCTTCCGAGAACACAGCGAGGGCAGTCGTGGCCCGACCCAGATGGCAGGTGCCCAGATCGAGGCCTCTCCAGGGACAAGAGGAGAGGGAGGGATAAGTCCAGGCTCCAGCGTGTGGCCTGGTTTCTCCACATCTGCGGCCAGGAGATCTCACGGGGAGTGTGTACCTGGAGGTGGGGGTGACGGGCCTCCCGGCGCACAGGGCGGGACCTTGGGCTCCTGGGCCCCCCTCAGCGCTGCTGTGACCCTCCCCGCTGGAACACTAGCCACACCCCGGCAGAGGGAGGGCACGCCCCTTCCCACGGAGGCCTGAGACAAAGGCTCCGGCAGCCCCCAGGCCAACACCTGCAGGCCCTGCCCTCCCCTTCCCTCCGGGGAACAAGTGACCTGCCACGCAGGGCAAGGGCCACAGACCCTCCACTGGTGACGACAGCGTCCAGGGCCTGTGAGACAGGCTGGGCCAGGGACAGACACCTGTCCCACGGAGACAGCACATACTTGGTGGTCTCCAGCCTTGCAGGAAGCAGCGTGGCCTGACCCGGGTGTCAGCCAGGTCTCTACCCTCAGGCCGGCCAGTTCCCCAGTCCCGACCCACCTGGCACCAGGGGGCCTCACGGGCAAGGGGCTGGAGCACGGTGCAGACGGGATGGGGGGATGGGGGCAGACTGAGGGCGCCCAGGGCGGGCACCTCGTCCTCCTCAGCCGGGCTGAGTCCGCGGGCGGCCTCGGGGCTCCCGGGAGCTTCCCGTCAGGTCCGGAACCCATCGGCAGAGAGAGACGTACGTGCTGCCAGACTCCTCCACGCGTCGCTCAACTTTTATCAAGACAGACTTGTTCAAGTCTTCGAAAGGAAAGTGCAAAAGATGTACAAAGAAATGAAATCTCTTCTAGGAAGTCGTCCTGGCAGAGGTGGCCGAGGGGTGGTGTGGGGAGCACTTGGGTTAGGAGCAGGTGGCACTTCTGGGCTCAGGTGGCCTCGTCCCCACGAGGTGGCATTTCTCCGTTTCCCTTTCTGTCCTCGGGTGGCGTGGCTCTAGAAAGGCGGCAGCTTTTCTCTCCTGCGGGGGTCGGGCAGGGGGCCCGGGAGGCGCGGCTGCAAGAGGCAGATCACGGGTCACACGGCTGGGTGCTCGGGTCCCCACGGGGGTGGCACCCAACACCCTAGACCACCCACTACGACCTGTCATGGTCAACTGACACCAGGGGGTCCCCTAGCCCAGACCTCCCAGCCTCGGGCCACGGCCACACGCGGGGAGTGGAGGCGGCGGGGCCCCCAAGGAGCAGCCTGTCTGGAGCAGCCCCACCCCCGAGCCTCCGCGCCGAAGCAGAGGTTCTGATGGGACACACAGCTCAGCGGGCGCTGTCAGCAGGGCGGAGGAGGCCACGGCGGACCGGTGGTTTCTCAGGACTAAAACCCTCTCCCAGCCGGTAACACTGAGCCGCACACACGCTGAGCCACCCTCCTGGTCCTGGGCAGGGGTTGGGGGGAGGTGACGTCCCAGGGCGTCCAGCACCCGGCAGGAAAGCGCAGGCAGAACAGCGGGGGCAACGGTCCCTGACTCAGTGCCGGGGTCACGCACGCACACCAACACACCGGCGCGCAGACGCACGTGTGTACACGGGGGAGCACGCCCGCGTGCACCCGCCCTGCCGCGTGCTGCCCCCCTCCAGCCTCCCGGGGAAGCGTCTGGAAGCCTAGGAAGACGCACCGGCCCCAAGACGGTCCCCGAGCGTGGAGCGGGGAGGCCCCTGGGCCCCAGGGCTGTGAAGAAGCGCGGGGACCAGGGCCCGTACTGGCCTGGCCTGGCTCGCCAAGCCAAGGAGGGACAAGGGACGGCGCGGCGCCCGCGAGCGGCCTCACCTCCACTGGAAACGAGCCCGGCAGCAGAGGGACATCTCGGGGACGGCTAGATATCTGCGGCAAAGAGAGGAGAGCTCGGCTTGCCTGGGGCCCCGCGGGCGCCCCCGCCCATGCCGCCCGGAAGCAGACGGGCACCTACCGGTCACATAGGGCCCCAGGGGCATCTGGTTGTAGTTGACAATCCCTCCCGGTCCAGGGCCCCGGAAGTTGGGCCCAAAGTTGTTGCTGTACATCTGGGAAGAGCCGAAAGCGCCCTGGAGGCAAGGACTCAGGTTTAAAGGTCCAAGTCCCGCGCCGGCCCGCGCCCCCACCCAGGGCGCCCAGGACGTGCGTGGGGGGATGGGGCCGGGGCGCAGGCCGGGCCTGACCTGCTGGATGGTGGGGTCCCCGGCTCGGTTGGTCAGGCGGCTCAGGATGCTGCGCTCTGACATCTGGAGGCGGGCGGCCACTGGGGGGATGCGGGACAGCATGGAGGGCAGGCGCGTCACATCCGCCTTCATGTCGCTCAGCAGCTCCTCCAGCTGGTTCAGGACTGGGGAGGGAAGGGGAGGCGCGGGCGCGGCACCCAGGCGGGCACTTAGCTGCCAGGCTCTGACGCTGTTACTGCACCCGCGCAGCGGACACCAGGGGGCGCCCTTCACCCGGCCCTCCCGGCCGGCCAAGCAGAGCCCCGACGGCCGCTGGACAAGAGCCCGGTTTTCCCGACAGCTTCTCCCGGCCCGAGGGCTGCAGAGATGACAGCCAGGAACCCCGACCCAACGCTGGGCTTCCCTCTGGGCCCTCAGCCGGCCTCCTGGCTCCCGGGGAGGCCTGCAGCGCTGGCCACCGCAGGGGACAGGGTCCGCGCCCAGGGCAGAGCAGCCTCAGGAAACTTCTCCCGGGCAGCGGGGGCCGCAGCGTCCAGGGACCCTCAGGTGAGCTTGGCTCACCCCCTCCCCCTAACCAGCCTGGGAACTTGCTCAGGATTTGGAGCACGAGGGTCAAAGATGTGAATCCCGGGAGACCCTGGGCAACTACTTCACCTCCCCGAGCGCCGACTTTAAAATGGGATGAGAAACCTCACCACTTAAAGATATTACAAGGATTAAAGAGAGAACGTATTTAAAGCACATTGTCATAAGCTGGGAGACTGGGACTGACACGTACACACGACTACATAAAAAATAGATAACTAACAAGGACCTAGTGTACAGCACAGGGAACTCTACTCTATACTCTGTAATGACCTGTATGGAAAAAGGATCTAAAAGAGAGTGGACATATGTCTACGGATAACTGAGTCACTTTGCTGTACACCTGAAACTAACACAACACTGTAAACCAGCTGTACTCCAATAAAAAAAAATTTTTTTTTAATTTTAAAAAGGTCCTCTCCTCTTTCGCTAAAAAAAAAAAATTAAATAAAAATATAAAACATATATATTGTCAAGGCTCAATAAACGAGCTTGTACAACTTAACAGTCTTCTATGTCGCCTACCCCCCGCCCAGGGCCTACACGGCGCTGACCTTCCAAAAAAGGCTAGAAAAGCAAGGGCCTCACTTTCCCCACAGGTAAGAGCAGAGGCTGGATGACAGCCGGTCCCATCTGATGTCCTGTCCCCAGCCCCACACCCCCACCTAGGGGGCAGGAGCCGCTGGGCAGGAGCAAGGCAGCTGGGCCCCCCTCCAGAGAGTGGGCTCGCTCACCCTTGTGCAGGACGGCGTTGGCAGGCTTGTTCCCGGCGAGGGACTCCTTGGACAGGTGCTGGTGGCTCTCGGCAAGGCACTCCACCTCGGCCAGGCGGGCGTTGAGGGCCATGGCGGGGTGGTTGGGGTCCTGGGTCATGTTGAGGTACGCGGCCCTCCGGAGTTGCTCCTCGATGACCAGCGCCTGCTCCAGCAGCTGAGGGGCCGGGGGGAGGGGAGGGACTGAGCGCTGGCCCGGCCCCCCACCCGCCAGCACCCACCCCCGCAGGCCAAGGCTCTGGCGGAAAGCAGGGGAGGAGGACACACACCCTCACCCGGCCGTCCACCCTCTAAGGGTGGACACCTTAGAGGGTGTCTAAGGGGCCACCCCTTAGAGCCCGCCCCAAGCTGAGTTCTCTGCACCCATCACCCAGGGCAGGGACACTAGCCCAGTGGGGCCTGGCCCAGAGCAAGGACCCAGCACCTGTTCGTTGATGGACTAAATGACTCCCTTTCCTGGACAGTCTGGCCCGCATCCGGACATACAGGGTGGGGGGTTGCTGCTCGCTCATTTCTTTGCCCCAGACCTTCATGTAACCGGCCCTCTTGCAGCACCCCGCGCCCCCCCGCCGCCCAGCCTCTGGCACTGCCAAGGACTGACCTTGAACCTGCGGGCCAGGAACTTGTTCTTCATCTCCAGGTAGTTGCCCTTGTGGATCTCGGACTTGAAGGGCTCATTGAGGATCATGTATCTCGGGTCGTTCTGGATGTCCTGCCAACGGGCATAGCCGTGCCTGGGTGGGGCACCGTTAAGGGGCAAACCTGGCCATGGGGTGGGGGCGGGAGACCAGCCTGGGGTTCGGCGCACTGGCTTTGTGCTCTCCAGGTGGTCATTAACCTCGGCTGCAAGGTAAGCACGTGGACACGGGTGACCGGACAATCAGCGGACACCGACAGGGGCCCCCAGGAGACCCGCCACGGCGCCGAGCCTTCGTCACATAGACCCCTTCATCCCCAAAACCCCGAGGACGGAAACCTCCGAGTCCTAACCGCCAGCACCTGTGGCTGTGACCCTATCTGGAAACAGGGTACTTCCAGGTGTAATCAGGTTCAGAAGGGGTCATCCTGGGAGAGAGCGGGCACCAGTCCAGTGACTGACGTCCTTGTACGAGGAGGAAATTCGGACACAGAGGGACACCCAGGTAAGAAGGCCATGTGAGTGACAACGGGGGCGGAGACTGGAATGGTGCAGCTGTAAGCCAAGGGACGCCAAGGACTGACAGCCGCCACCAGGAGCTGGGGACAGGCACGGAAGGGGCCTCCGCTAGAGCCTTCAGACGGAACAAGGAAACACAACAGTTTTCTTGCCCAAAGTCCCGCAGTCGGCGAGGGGCAGAGTCTGGATTCGAACCCAGGCAGGCTGGCTGCAAGCATCTTAACCTCCACGACTGGGTGCACAGGCCAAATCCGGCCCACAGCCTGTTTTTGTAAATAAAGTTTTATTGGAACACGGCCGCACTTGTTGGTTAACGTATTGTGGCTACGTCTGCTACCATGGCAGACTGGAGGAGTCCTCTGCAAAGCCTGAAATATCCATTCCCCGGCCCCTCCCAGGAAAGGTCTGCCGACCCCTGATCTACAACTTTCCACCTCTCGTTATAATAACCAGTCCCACTCTAGGCCGTCATGAAGGCCGGCTTCGCTGGGTGGCTCCCCCCGGGTAGCTGTGTGGCCCTCTCCTTGTCCCTGGGAGGTCTGTACTCCATGTCGCCTTCTCTGACCTTCCCACACTACAGGCAACCCCCATCCACAAAGCTCCTTTTGCCCATTCTCCCTTTATCATGTCCCCTGAACCCCCCACTTTGCTAATTTATGCTGTTCACCATCTACCCCCAGTAGGAGGTGAGCTCCAGGTAGACAGAGATTTGGGGCTGTTTTGTTCATGGCTGCATCCTCCGTGCCTGGCACATGACAGGTGATCAGTAAGGATGGAAGTGAAGAATGAATGAATGAATGAAAGCCTTCCTAAATGGTGAAGTACCCTTCAGGTGTCATCAGTGGGAGGAGGTGAGGTCTGTATCAGGTAGGAGTTAGGAGCATTGGTTGTGGAGTCAGATGGAAGGGCTGTGTGTCCCTGAGCAAGTCACTTGGCCTCTCTGAGCACCCGTTTCCTCCTCTGTGTAACGGGGATCGTAGTAGTGACCCTCTGGGAAGGCTGCTGTGAGGATGGAGTATTGAGTATAAAGGGACAAGCTACCGTTACGGTCATGGTCACTGTCATCGTCACCAGGAAAGGGTCCCTGGCACCTGGTACCTGGTTAGGAGCACCAGCCCCTGACTCCTCACCCCACAAGCCCCACACCCCTCCCTGAGGTCCACAGACGAACAGACCACAGTCCTGCCCAGCCCGGCTCAGCCAAGGATACGTCACGATGCCCGCCAGCAGCCAGTAGTCATGGCGCCGGTGCCAGATGTCGTAGATTTTCCCCGAGGACACAGCAGCACGTTCCTCATTCTGCCACAGTGTGTGCAGCTCTGGGAAGCCAGCCAAGGGAGGCAGAATGAGTGCCCCCCAGCCCCCACAGAGGTGGGCCTGGGAAAGCCTCTCCCTCACTACCTACCATCTCCCCGCCCCGAGAGGTTCAGTGTCCCAGTGTTACTAGGAAAGGTTTATACTGCGGACTTTCGTCAACCATTCACACGTTAGTATAATATAACCACCTGCCCAGACTCCTGGGACCCAGCATCAGGAAGGCCTGCGACACAAACCGGCACAGCTCTCTGCCCGCGGCCCCAGCCCCGTACCTGTGAAGCCCCCGTCTGCGATGTTGAACATGAACTTGAACTTCCCGATCTTGTCCTCCCTCTTTCCCTCCTCATCTTCCTCTTTGTCACCATTTTGCTGTGTTTCAATGGGCTCCTTCTCCTCGGCTTTGGTGTCATCTGTGGGAGGACAGACCCACCTTCAGCTATCCATCCCAAAGGCTCCGTCCAGGGGCCTCTTTCCCCCAAGCACCGGGGACCCAAAGGCAAGAGGGAATCACATCTCCCCACGCGCAAGGGGCTCACTGCCCAAAGGGATTTGAAACACACAAGCCAGCAGTCCCCTCTCTCCGTCCTGAGCAGGGAGGGCTGCTCCAAGCCTGAGTGTCCCTCCACCAAGTCAGGACCACCTGGGGACAGGGGGGATGTGGGGGACTGTGAAAATGCAGCTTATGTTGAAGGACGGCAGTGCCGCCTTGGGGCTCTGATCTGGGGACGACTGTTCCAGAACATTCCAGCACTTAGAAGGACACAGGCTGCCAGCTGAACCCCAAATGCTCTAGGCCAAACTCTATGACCAGCTCTCCTTCCTCCTGGTGGTAGCCGGGGCCACAGGAGGGGTCAGGAGAGAGGAGGTGGAGGGTCTGTCCCCTGAGGGGCTGGCGAGTCCAGGCTCCCACCCAGCAGCTCTGATCAGGGCCTGGGGCCAAGGGGACGGTACCCAGGAGGCTGCAAGAGGCCCAAGAGGCTCCAGATGGTTCCCTCAAGAGACCAAGGGACACAGGACAGAGCACATGCAAGAGCCCCAAACCTGGCCTGAAATCACTGCCATCGCCTCTGCTGTGAATCAAGCTCAGCTCCAACTTGTCCAGAATCTTCTCCTTCTCAGCAAGCACTTCTTCTGCAAGAGAAAGTGTGTTCACAGAATGGGGAGGGGTCCGGAAGGGCAGAGGAGACTCCGGGCTGGTGGCTTCCCAACAGTGCTTTAGCCATGCACGGAATCCTCTCCATCATCTTACTCAGAAGTCCAACAGGTGCCATCAGGGTGGGTCCTCTGGGGAGGCAGGGTGGGGGTGGGACCTCACCCCACCCACCCATCCCAGCAGCACCCTCCCCGCAAATTTCTCAAGGCACAGTCTCCGAACCCTCCCTACCACAACGATAACCAGAGGACTCAAAGTCCTGGCAACATGTCGGGCCTTCGTTAACACAAAACCCCTCTTACAGACACCCAGAAATGTCAGGCAATATCTATCACATTAAAAAAACACACAGGGGGCTTCCCTGGTGGCGCAGTGGTTGAGAATCCGCCTGCCGATGCAGGGGACACGGGTTCGAGCCCTGGTCTGGGAAGATTCCACATGCCACGGAGCAACTGGGCCCGTGAGCCACAAGTACTGAGCCTGCGCGTCTGGAGCCTGTGCTCCGCCACAAGAGAGGCCGCGATAGTGAGAGGCCCGCGCACCGCGATGAAGAGGGGCCCCGCCTGCCACGACTAGAGAAAGCCCTCGCGCAGAAAGAAGAAAAGGAAATTGCCAGGTGCCATAAATGAATGGAAACTCAAAGCTCGAGAAGCATATGCTGGGGGCCTGGGCAGAGGGTGACTGGACACCAGGAAGAGGCCTGGGGGGGCTCCAGCTGTGTCTCAGCACCAGACAGGAAGGATGAGGCCGCAAGCCCCAGAGAGGCAGAGAACTGGAATTAAACCAATGAACCAACACCCTCCAACTGCTGTGCTCTCTGACAAAGAGGGAAAGTTCCATCCTCCAGCTCATGGCCAAGCTGAGGAAGCCTGGCTCCCACATGGAATCTAGGGGGCAGAAAGCCCCCAGTGAGGGTCCAAACCCAACACAAAGGCATGCAGGCTATGGAATCTGAATTGTGCCGTAAAGACTGGTCCCAGACCAGCCAAGTCACTAGTGAGACCACTAGGCCCTGGGCTTCATGGAAATAGAAGGGGAGACATTTCCTGCTACCCAGGAATGACATGGGATCTCATGGATAAAACAATCTCTGATGAAGATGCACCCAAATGAAACTCAGAAAATAATACCCACAGCCAGACAGAGAGAAAAAAAAAAAAAGGAAGAGAATCCGTAAGAAAAGACAAATCAAAAAAAAAAAAAAAAAAAGGAAGTAGAAAAAGCCAGATAAAACTTCTAGAAATGAAATCCATAATCACTAACATTTTAGACATCTCCTTGCAGATTTCTAAGACACATCCTCACGACTTCCTGGCCCTGGAGAACAAGCCTAGTCGTCAGGACGGTGAATGTGATGGATTCTACTCCCCTGAGAAGGTCATGTGATATGAGGCACAGGTGATCTTAAAAGAGGGAGATTATCCAGGTGGGCCTGACCTCATCACACCAGCCCTTTAAAAGCAGAGTTTTCTCTGAATGGTCACAGAAAAGGACGTCAGAGATCTGAAGCCTGAGGGGGACTGGTGCACCACTGCTGGCTTGAAGATGGAGTGAGCCCCATGGCAAGCAACGTGGGCAGCTTCTAGGTGCTCAGAATGGCCCCCAGCCGAAAGCCAGCAAAGGAGGCCTCAGTCCTCCAACCCCAAGGAGCTGAAGTCGGCCAACAGCAAGAATGAACTTGGAAGCAGATTTTCCCCCAAGCCTTCAGATGAGAACTCAGCTCAGCCAATGCCTTGACTTCAGTCTTGCAGGTCCCTTGGCAGGGAACCCCGCCACACCACCCCAGACTTCTGACTCATGCGACTGTGAGCTAATGCACAGGTGTTGCTTCATGCTGCTACATTTGTAATCATTTGTTTTGCAACCATAGAAAATAATACAAATGAACAGCTGTAGAAAAGAAAGTAGGAACTGAAGCTAGATCTGAGGATGAGTCAAAAAGCCTTGCAGAGAAACAGGAAGCAAAAAAGTAAAACATGTGAAAGACATGTCCGCCTCCCTCTTTCACAAACCTTATACCTGCTTTCTTTTCTTCATTGCATTTGAAGTCTGTTATTGAACAAGACCTACTTGTGCTTATTGCTGATCACCTGGGTCCCCCAGTAGAATACAAACTCCATGTGAAGGCTTTGGCTTTGGTTCACTGCCTGTGTCCCCAGAGCCTAGGACAGCCCCCAACACACAACAGGCTTTCAATATGTATTTGTTGGGTGAATGAATGAACTGATGAGTAAGAGGAATGCCAAGAGAAAATAAACATAATGGGAGGAAAGATAACATTCAGCGAGGGAGTGACTGAGAATCTGCCGATAACCAAAGAAGACACAACACTCAGCTTTAAGGATCACAGTCAGGGCTTCCCTGGTGGCGCAGTGGTTGAGAGTCCGCCTGCCGATGCAGGGGACGCGGGTTTGTTCCCGGGTCCGGGAAGATCCCACATGCTGCGGAGCGGCTGGGCCCGTAAGCCATGGCTGCTGAGCCTGCGCGTCCGGAGCCTGTGCTCCGCAACGGGAGAGGCCACGGCAATGAGAGGCCCGCGTACCACAAAAAAAAAAGAATCA
>NC_041216.1:27871370-27923511 GCF_002837175.3 Physeter macrocephalus
GGAGCGGCTGGGCCCGTAAGCCATGGCTGCTGAGCCTGCGCGTCCGGAGCCTGTGCTCCGCAACGGGAGAGGCCACGGCAATGAGAGGCCCGCGTACCACAAAAAAAAAAGAATCAGTCAGTCACAAGCAGGATAAATAAAAACTTCATTGTTGTGAAATTGCACATGACCAAAGACAAACAGAGTATCTTACAAATGGTCTTTCCATGTCAGGAAAGATAGAAAAGGCAGGTTTCCTACAAAGGATCAGCAGTTACCCTGAGAGCATCCTTCTCAGCACAATGGAAGCCAGAATACCGAAGAAATAACATCTTCAAGTGCTGAGGGAAAACCCCTATCCCACCTCGAATTCTGCTATTATTCAAGAAAAATACAATAAGATGTAAAGGAAAAATAACACAATGAGAGAATTTGCCATCCACAGAAACTTGCTGAAAGCACCATTGAAGGGTGTATTTTGGGAAGGACACTGAACAAAGCAACAATGAACAAACAAGCAAACACAAAACTTTTAGAAATAAGCAACAGCACGTGGAAGATGAAAAGGGAGTGCATCAGAGCTAAAGTTGCCTACAGTCCTTATAGTATTCAGGAGGTGACATGTTAAAAATTTAAGAGTACAAAATAGAATTGACTGTAAAACTTCCAAAGAAGTTGAGGGGAAAAGGGGAAAATAGAAAGAAAATGTGATCAATCCAAGAGATGTCAGGAGAAAAAAGAAGAAAAGGCAAGGGTGATATAAAGCACAAAATAAGAGTAGAAATTCATCCAAATACCTAGCTATTACAATAAATGTAACGAGATTAAATCTGCCAGCTAAAAGATAGAGATTCTATGATTAGATTTAAAACAACAAATCCCACCGTACACTGTTTACAAAAGATATACCTAAAACTTAATTATACAGATAGATTAAAAATTAAGAAATGGAAGAAAATACTTGCAAATCACCATATCTAATGTGGAACATGTATTATAAAGAACTCTTATAACTCAATAATAAAAAGACAAATAACCCAATTAAAAAATGAACAAAAGGATCTGAGAAGACATTTCTCCAGCAAAAATGTACAGATGGACAATAACACTTGAAAAGATACTCAACATCTTTACACAGAAGGGAAATACAAATCAAAATCACTTGAGCTATGACTTTTCACCCACTAGGATGGCTATAATCAAAGAGAGAGATGATAACAAGTGCTGGCCAGGATGTGGAGAAATTGGAAAACTATACACTGCTGGTGGGAACGTAAAGTGGTGCAGCCACTGTAGCAAACAATCTGGCAGTTCCTCAAAATATTAGAGTTACCATACAATCCAACGATTCCACTCCTATGTATATATCCAAGGGAACTGAAATCTATGTCCACACAAATACCTATATACAAATGTTCACAGCAGCATTATTCATAATAGTCAAAAGGCAAAATAACCCAACTGATGTTGGGTTAGTCCATCAACTGATGAATGGGAACATAAAATATGGTCTATCCACAGAGTAGAATGTTATTCAGCAAAAAGGAATGAAGTTCCAATACATGGTACAAAACTGATGAACCTTGAAAACACTGTGCTTAGTGAAAGAAGTCACACATAAAAAGGCATATATTTTATGATTCCATTTATATGAAATGTCCAGAGCAGGCAAATCCAAAGAGACAGAAAGTAAATTAGTGATTGCCACAGGCTGTGGGGAGGAGAAAATGGGCTAATGGGCATAGGGTTTCTTTCTGGAATGATGAAAATGTTCTACAATTAATTGTGCTGATGATTCTACAACCCTGTGAATATATAAAAAACTACTGAATGATTTACTTTAAATGGGTGAACTGCATGGAATGTGAATTATATCACAATCAAGTTTTTATTTATACTTTTAAGTAAAAGGATAGAAAAAAATACACCAAGTATGGGAATTCCCTGGCGGTCCAGTGGTTAGGACTCCGCGCTTCCACTGCAGGGGGCCCAGGTTCAATCCCTGGTCAGGGAACGAAGATCCCGCATGCTGCACAGCATGGCCAAAAAGAAAAAAATAAAAATAAAAAATACACCAAGTGTATACTAAACAAAAATAAGCTCAATCCAAATCAGCCTAAATGGACCTTAAAGCAAAAAGTATCAGGAGGGATAAGAAGATTATTACATAATAAACAGAAGCACTTCACCAGAAAATTATAAAAAACCTGAACCAATATGCACCTAACAACCCAATCCCAAACTACATGAAACAAAATCTGGCCTTACGAGGACAGACTAACCCACACTCACAGTGAGAGATTTTAACACAAGTCTCTCAGATGTGACTGATCAAAGCAAACCAAAAATAAGTAAGGATATAAAAAAATCTGAACAACATAATGATCTAATGCACATATTTAGAACCTTACACCCAGCAATGAAAGGACAAACATTCTTTTCAAGCACACATGAGCATTTACAAGATCTGACCACATTAAGCCAGAAAGCAGGTTTCAACAGTATCATATAAAAACAATATTATACAGACTCGTGTTCAGACCACGAGGCCACTGATTCAGAAATAACTAATAAAAAGATGTAGCCCGGGCTTCCCTGGTGGCACAGTGGTTAAGAGTCCGCCCGCCAATGCAGGGGACACGGGTTCGAGCCCTGGTCTGGGAAGATTCCACGTGCCACCGAGCAACAAAGCCCGTGCGCCACAACTACTGAGGACCGCACACCCTAGAGCCCGTGCTCCGCAACAAGAGAAGCCACCGCAGTGAGAAGCCCGCACAACGCAACGAAGAGCAGCCCCCGCTCGTCGCAACTAGAGAGAGCCCGCGCGCAGCAACAAACACCCAACGCAGCCAAAGATAAACAAATAAAATTATTTTTTTAAAAAAAGATGTAGCCCCCAAACCCCCAAACTGTACAGCAGGAAAAGTTAAAGCCCACATGTAGAGAACTGAGCCCCTGGCTCTCCCCTCCCCCTGGGACCTATGGTGCTAGGACAGAGCAATGCACAGCCCACCACCCGGCCAGGGAGAGACGGGGTAGAGAGCGGCCTGGCTGCCCTTCTCTGACCCAGGCCTGACACTGCGTCAGGGTGGAAGCCCGCACCTTTCGGCAGCTGCTCTGGGGAGGGCTGGGCCTTCTCCATCTCCTCCAGTCGCTCCTCTCGGGCCCTCTCCTTGCCATCCGAGTTCTCGTGCTTGCCCTCACCCTCCGCTCTGTCCAGGGCAGCTGGCAGGGCCTAGGGAGGACAGACTCGGGAGCTGCGGGGCCTGGAGCCTCAACAGGAGCGAAGGCAGGGAAGGGGTGCCGGGCTCCGAATGCGCTCTCCCGGCTCCCGACCCGCTCCCCAGACACACAGGCTCGGACTCGGAACCAGGGCGCCTGAGTGACAGCTGCCTGGGCAAGGCCTGAGAAGACCCACCCCCATCCCACAGGGGCCCGGACACCTGCCTCTTCCATACCTGGATTTCCGGGGGCTTCTTTGGCTTCTGCACCCCCAGCTCCTTCTCTTCCAAGTAGCCCAGCTGGGCTTCCATTTTGTCTGAAAGATCAAGGGAGATGGGGTGAGACAGGTGAGCCGGGGTGGGGAGGGGGAGAAGGGCAGAAAATGGGGCGTCAGAGAGGATCCTGGACCCGGCACCTCCAGAAGGACAGGTGAACCAGGTGAGCGAGAGCACCCAGGCCAGGCCTGCAACGTGAGGAGCCCTGGAGGACCCTGGGCCCAGTGAGGCCAAAGCCAGGGGCCGACAGGATGGAGCTGCATGCGGGGGGGTGGGGGTGGGGGCATCCCATCTGGAAGCTGGGAAGTGAGGTAGGTAGAGGCCCAGACTAGCAGCCAGGACGGCTGGGTGTGGTCCCGGCTTTCAGGCTGCTTGACTGGCCACGTGCCTCCCCCACGCTGAGTCAGTTCTTGATCCTGCAAAGTGCCAGTGACCCACGTGCTCTGAGTAGCCCTGGGAGGTGGTCACTACCTCGCAGGGCAAGGGACTTGCCCACGGGCACACGGGGCCAGGAAGTAAACTAGGCGTGTCTAGTAAACTAGAGGGCACTTGTGCCCAGAAGCAGGATGTCCTCAGAGGCGCTGAGCCTCTCGGGGCCTCACCTGTCACCTGGGATAGGCAGGACGCCCCCGTCCTGAGGGGTCTGACTGAGGGAAGAAGATGCTTTGCCCAGAGAAACACACGAATCACCAAAAAGGCAAATAACCCATTAAAGAAGGACGAAGGATCTGAAATGACATTTCTCCAAAGAAGACGCACAAATGGCCCAGAAGCACATGAAAAGATTCTCAACATCTTCAGCCATCAAAGATGCAAATCAAAAGAGAGATGCAAATCAAAACCACAACGAGGAGGGGCTTCCCTGGTGGCGCAGTGGTTGGGAGTCCGCCTGCCAATGCAGGGGACACGGGTTCGAGCCCTGGTCCGGGAAGATCCCACATGCCGCTCAGGAGCCACTAAACCCGTGCGCCACAACTACTGAGCCCACATGCCACAACTATTGAAGCCCGTGCACCTAGAGCCTGTGCTCTGCAACAAGAGAAGCCACCGCAATGGGAAGCCCGCGCGCCGCAACGAAGAGTAGCCCCCGCTCTTCACAACTAGAGAGAGCCCGCGCGCAGCAACGAAGACCCAAAGCAGCCAAAAATAAATAAACAAATAAATAATTTATTTATTTTTTTTTTAAAAACCACAACGAAACGCCCCTTCACACCCACCAGGATGGCTGTAAGCAAAAAGTCAGATAAGTGCTGGTGAGGATGTAGAGAAACTGGAACCTCACACGTGGCCGGTGGGAATGAAAAATGGTGTGGTCGCTGTGAAAAAGCTTGGCAGTTCCTCAAAATGTTATATCACGTGACCTGGTGATTCCATTGCTAGCTATACGCCCAAGGGAAATGAAGACACTTGTTTCCAGTTGAACACAAAAGTTCAAAGCAACGTTACTCACAATATTATCCACAATAGCCAAAAGGTAGAAACCACCCAAAATCCATCAGCCGATGAGTGGATACACAAAATGCGGTGGATCCAAACAATGGAATAGAATTCGGCCACAGAAAGGAACGAAGTGCTGATACCCTACAACACGGATGAACCTGGAAAATATTGTGCTAGCGAAAGAAGCCGGGCACAAAAGGCCAGATAGTGTATAATTTCATTTACATGAAATGTCCAGAACAGGCAAACCCATAGAGACGGAAAGTAGATTAGTGGTTGCTGAGGAAGATACGAGGAGAAGGAATGTGGAGCCACTGCTAATGAGTATGTGTTTCTCTTTGGGGTGATGAAGACATTCTGGAATTAGAGGCAATGGTTGCACAATCCTATGAAATCTACCAGAAACGACTGGATAATACAGTTTTAAAGATGGAACACGGTGGTGTGCGAACTACGTCTCAAAGCTGTCATTAAAAAGAAAATCTCTCAGGGGAGGGACACCTCTGCAGCCAGAAGCTTTGGGCGGGGAGGGAGGCCAGCCCTTGTGGGATGTGGGGAGGACGTGGGGTCTCGCCACCTCCCGTGACCCAAGTGCCCTCTCCCCTGCTCGACAGAGCCCAGACCTGGCAGGCCCAGCGGGGCAGGCAGAAGGTGGGCAGGGCTGGCGGGCACCGGTGTAGTGGGATCCGAGGAGATGACCTCGCCTGGCTTCTTGCCCTCGGGCCCCTCAGGGATCAAATCCGGGGTGCTGTACTTCCCATTGACGTGCTCAAACTCCTGAACCTGGGGCAGGTGGGAGGGAAGCAGGGAGGGAGGTGGTCGGAGCTCAGTACTGAGGGCCTCAGGGCGGCCCGTGGGACTGGGGGCGTCCCAGGCAGAGGTGCCGCCTCCACCCGAGGCTGGCCAAGCCACATGCCCTTCTGACTGCAAACCCCCCTGCCAGCCCCCACCCGCCAACCCGGCCTCCAGTCCCCACCCCCTCCGACTTCCCCACCCAGAGAGGCATCGTGGGTCCATACCTCTAGCCTGACTCAGACCCTGGACAGACAGGCACTTGCCCTCTGCCCGCCGACCCCCCAGGGGCACAGCTGGGCCGTGGTCGGCCGCCAGGAAAAGCCCAGCAAAGGCTACTCACCCACCTTCTTCCTAACTAGTGACATGACCCCGATGCGCGTGAGCACGTGCTGCCTGGAGAGGCCCTCGCGGGGCACGCCGTCGGCGAAGGTCTCCGCGCCGTCAGCCCCCGGCTCACACAGGTGCCGCATGAAGAGGGACACATAGGCTCTGGGGTGGGGGGGACTGGGGCTCAGGGAGTGGGGGGCCGGCAGGACCCCCGGAGGACCTCCTGGCTGGAATCATCACCCGTCGCCTGCCTCCCGACCAGGCCTGGCTGGGTCAGGTCCCAGGGAAGGACAGAAGAGGCCCCCCCGGGCAGGGGACCCTCCTGGGACGGCCCTCGCCCCGGACAACCCAGATCCTTCGCGCTGCCGTTAACACCAGCTGCTCCAGCAGAGGGGAGCGGTCAGCGTTCTCTGCAAATGAGCCCTGCCCAGGCCTGGACCCCAGGCACGCCAACATCGGACAGCAGTGAGCTCTCCAGATGCCCTTAACCTGGCGGAAACGCCACCCATCGTGCTGGCTCGCCCAGCCGCCCCGGGCCACCACCCCAGCCCCTTTACCTAAACTCCTTCTCAGTCTTCCCGCGAAGGTCCCGCACCAGCCAGTGGGAGTTGAAGGCGTCCTGGGGGGGCATGCCCCAGCGCATGATGGCGTTCAGAAAGGCCTTCCGCTGTCGGGCGTTGAAGCCCAGCACCTGGGCCGGTGGAGATCAGGGTGAGGGAGCGGGGCATTCAGAGATGAGGGAGAAAAGCACGGGGAAGGGAGGAGCACGGACGAGCAGGGGCCTCCAGCGGGGGCAGGACCCGGGGAGGCACGGCCCAGACGGGACGCCCCCCCAGCCCTCCCGCCCCTCCTCCGCGCCCCGGGAGCGGCGAGGAGCTCTTTGCTCTGAAAGGGGACGAGAGAAATCCGGGGAAGGGGAGCTGGGAAAGCGGCGCTTGCACGCAGGCCCCACCTCAATGTTGCCGCCGACCCGGGCGAGAAGCGGGGGCAGGGGCTTGTCCCTGTCGCTCTTCAGCTGCCTCCTGGATTGTCGCCGTCCACCTGGGGGAGCAGCCCGCCACGACCCCTCAGCCGGGCCCGGGGTCCTGACCCAACCCACCCAGCAGCTCGCCCCAGACTCCGGAGGACGGATGCTTGTCCTGATGCCCCCGGGGCGCCGCACGCTGACCACCAGCCCCCCGACACACCGCCCGGGCCCCGGCCCAGCGCTGAGACGCACTCTGCCCTTCCGGCCTTTCTTCAAAGTCCTCGTCCTCGTCCTCGGATCCAATGGAATATTCGGACTGGTTGTCCGAGAGCTCGTCCTGCCACTCTGCGGGGGGCGGGTCAGGCAGAGGGGTGCAGGGTGAGCTGTGCAAGCAGAAGCCCACCCGAGCCCCCCACACCCAGGGCCACACCACACCCCTACGCCCCAGCCCGAGAACAGTGACAACGAAAACAGCCCTCGCGTACTTCCTGGGAGCTCCCGTAGAATCCCTACAACCCTGCCCTGCGGCCTAAGGCCTCACACCATCGTCGTCCCTATTTTACAGACGGAGAAACTGAGGCTTGCCTAAGGTCACACCACTGGCCGTGAAGTCGCTGAACCACCACCCACCTTGTTCCCCCAAACACCCAACGCCCCACACCTGCCCCGGAGCCCCCTTTCTCCAGGAAGCTCTCCCCACCGCCTCCCGGCTCAGGCCACTCCACCCGGCTCCTACTCTCCCACCCCCAGGGCTTCCCGCCACAGGGATGCCCTCCCCTCCGGCGCGATCCCGCCCACCGGCGCACGCACCCTGGTCCTCCTGGGAGGCGTCGTTGTAGTTGACCTGCTTGCGGATGCGCTTGCCTTTGCCCAGGTTGCGGGCCAGGTCCTCCTGCTGCTGTTCATAGTGGTGCCGGAGCAGCTTCTCCCAGTAGTCGGGGTCCACGTTCTCCTCCTGCTTGATGATCTCCCGCTCCACCTCCTCCTGGGGACGCACGTGCCATGGGCTCCGTGAGGGCGGGGCCCGCGCGCATCTCTGCCCCTAGGCGGCCTCGCTGCCTCTATCACATCTCACCCTCTAGGGGCTCAAGGAGCAACTGGAAAGCCTGCCTACTCCAGGAAGCCTTCCCTGATCACCCCCAGCCCCATATGTTCTTCCTGCTCCTGCCGCAGCGATTCATTCATTCATTCATTCATTCATTCACTCCACAAGTATTCCCTGGCCTTGTGCCAGGCACGGGGGTATAGAACAGAATAAGCCCCACCCTTGTCCTCAGGAGGCCCCCAGTTTCAAAAGGAAAACTGGCACGTGAAAGAATAATTAGCACCCAGGGTCCGCGTGGAGGGTGGAGGGCCCACTCAGGAGAGAGCAGAGAGCCGGCCTTCGGGATAATCGGTTTCCGAGCCTAGATGGAGAAGCTGCGGTAGGGGCGCGGCCGCAGATGGGTGGAGCCGCTGACGGGAGGGGCGCGGCTTCTGGGGGCGGGGCCGAGGAGGGGCGGGGCTTACCACGCCGTCCTCCTCGCGCACCACGTACTGCGCCACCTTGAAGGAGCTCAGGTATTCATTCATGTTCTGCAGCTCCGTGTCGTCCGTGGCGTCCTGGTTGCGGTCCAGCAGCTTGGAGATGGCCGCATCATCATAGTGGATCACACTGCTGTCCTCCACGTCCTTGTTGTCACCTGGGGGCAGACAGGGTGCAGAGTTGGGGGACCCCCACCCGAAGAGGTTCCAGACAGTGGCCCTTCCCCGTCCCCTCCAGGGGTTGCAACAGAGGAGCACGGTGATCAGAGAATGTAACAGCCCACTGCCCACGCAGCTACAGTCCACAGGCAGGGGAACCTGACAAAATGGGTTTGGGGGGCCCCCTTCCTCTCCAGGAGCAGCCATCCGGGGTACAGGAGGTCTGGGGGCTGGGCTGGGTTGGCCCCTACCTGGCGGGGTGCTGCCGTGCTTTTTCTTCGCGCTGGCGGCCAGGGCTCCCCCTTTGGAGGACTGGACATCAGGGATGGGCGTGGCGGGCCTCTGGCCCTGAGACATCATGCCTGTAGGACAGAGGTGGGGGGCCGCAGAGCTGGGGGGGCAGCACCCAGAGATGCCACCCTGGCCCTGCCCATCCTGGCCAGGAGGGGGGAGCAGAGGAGGGAAAGGCTGCACACGGGAGATGCCCTGGGAAGGCAGTGTCTCGAGCAGGACCACCCCCCCGTGCCCCGGCAGCCGGGATACCCACCCTCCACGTCGTCCTTGAAGAGCTCCTCCGTGCCGAACTTGAGGATGTCGTCCAGCTCCTGCTTGGTCATGGAGCCGGACTTGGAGCCCAGGCCAGGCCGCACCACCAGGTGGGTGAGCATCATCTTGCGCTTGGCCACCTGCGTGATGCGCTCCTCTACCGAGGCCCGCGTCACGAAGCGGTAGATCATCACCTTCTTGTTCTGCCCGATGCGGTGGGCACGGCTGAAG
This sequence comes from Physeter macrocephalus, assembly GCF_002837175.3. NCBI lineage: Eukaryota > Metazoa > Chordata > Mammalia > Artiodactyla > Physeteridae > Physeter > Physeter macrocephalus. Next base: position 27,880,836 of record NC_041216.1, read on the forward strand.
GCCTGGGGGCAAGCTGCAGCTTAGCACCCACAGCTCAACCAAGGGAGGGCTGGGGGCTCAGCGTCAGGCACCGGAGGGCGGGGAGAGGCATGCACACGCGCTCATGAGTCCGCTCTGCATGGAACCAGCTGCCTGACTGCCCGTGGAGCTGTGCGTGCACCAGGGCAGCTGTGCTCGCATCCCGTGTGGCCTCCTGTGGGCCCGGGTGCCTGTGCAGATGGAACTCGGTGTGACCGCAGGTGTGCAAGGCACGGGTGTGAGCGGCAGTGGTGTGTGCGTGCCCGGCCCTGCCCCGGGAGGGGTGGCCATGGACAGCGGAGCGTGTCTCTACTCCCACGACCCCTGCCCCCCCAACCCTCCCATCCTTCCTCACCAGCCCCACTGCCCCCGCCTCCATCTCTTCCTCTCCCCACCTCCGCAGGCCTTGTCCCCTCAACTCTATTTTCCTGTTCCTCCCCAACTGGCCCCCTCTGGGTCCCAGGACCCCCTCATCCTGCCCCACTCCACGGCCTTGACCCTAAGACTGATGGGACAGACCAGGGGTCATGGTCGCACAGATCGCTGCGTGTTCTTGGACACATCCCCTGCCCTCCCTGGGCTGTTTCCTCTTTTGTACAGTGAAGGAGCTGGAGGGGCTCACCTCCCAGGTCCCTCTTGGGGCTGGGACTCCACGAGGCGGGTCCAGGGAGAGGTAAAGCCCTGAGACAGTCTGTGGGGGGGAGGGAGGGAAAGCCCACAGAGCCAGGGTCAGCGAGGGGCCCTCTGAGAGGGTTCTGGTGTCAGGGCCACACACCTGGATGTCATTGTGCGGGTTCCAGTCTGAGTCGTAGATGATGACCGTGTCCGCCGTGGCCAGGTTGATGCCCAGGCCACCTGCCCGGGTCGAGAGGAGGAAGCAGAACTGCTGGGCCCCAGGGGCTGAGGAAGAGAAGTGGGCGCCCAGCGGGGTGAGTGAGGGGCTCACCCAGAGGGGTAGGGGTGGGGACAGGCGGATGGCAGACGGGAGAGCTGGAGGGGAGATCGGGGCAGGTAGGGCTGGAACTGTGACCCCACCACAGGCAACAATGGCCTGAGCTGTGCTCAGGGAAGCCGAAGGAGGCCTGGGGCCCCGGGTGGGGGCACAGAGCAGCCCACCTGAGCCCCATGGATCCCCCAGCCCTGAGCCCTGAGCCAACAGGATGGAGCCGGAACGAGAAGGAACCGATTTTCAAAGCCCAGGCAGGCAGAGAAGAAACTGCAGACAGCCAGCAAATACGGGCAGAGCCCCTGAGGGTCAGGCCCCAGGGAGCGCTGGAGAACTCGGTCCTCCCCGCCCCCACAGCGCCCCTGCCCGTGATGCCGTCAGAGCAGCCAGGGAACACTCGGGGTCACAGCGCAGAGCCCAGGCCGACCCTCCGGTCAGTCCCCACTGTGGCAGGACAGCTGGTTCTCAGGCCCATCGGGGGCCTTCGCTGAGTGACCCGGGACTGACCACGGCACCCACTCGAGCTGCAAACAGGTCCCCCATCCTCCTGATGCGTCCCACTTCGACGTGTGCCGGGGCCGCATCTAGATGCTGAAACTGTACTCGATTTACCTCTGGCCTGAGTGGGCAACAAGAATCGCTGCTTTGGGTTTTGGAGCCGTGGGACCCCAGCCCTGTTCTGAGGGTGGAAGGAGGGAAGCAGCCCCAAGCTCCAGGGAAAGAGCTCATCAGCACTTGCTGCAAACCCGCCACGGAAGAGGCGCTGGACCACCTCCCCCTCCAGAGGTTTCCTCCACTCCAGAGCCAGCTCCTGGCCTGCCCCCCTCACCTCTCCTTCCCAGGCAAGCAAGAGAGCAGTTGGAAGTTTGGGCCTGTGGGGCCCTGCCCTTCCCTATGTCCCTCGTCTAAGGGAGCGCTGCTCAGCTCTGGCCCTCCCCGCAGCCTGTGTTCCAGGGACAGGCCCCATCCGGCCCTGCCTATAACTGCAGGTTTAGCTGGTGTCCGTACCAGAAGCCCACAGGTGCTGGCCAGACCCTCAGCACCGGCTTCATTCAGAAACAGAGGGATTCTCCTCCCCTTCTGCCTTCCTCCTTGTCCGTTTCTCAGCTCTGAGCAAGTGTTAGCTACTGGCTTCTTGCACCCCAGCAGGCCCCTGGAAAGTTCCACGGAACGAATCCCTTTTACCAGCTATTAGGACCTAAGGACTGGTCTGCTTTCTTCGGCCGTTTGAGGGGCAGCTACCTTAACCATGAGTTGAGTGGTCTGGCTAAGAGCCTAGCGTAGGAGGAGAGGCAGACAGGCAGGGCCCCCAGTGAAGGCCCGGGGTGGGGTGGGGTGGGGCGGGGCGGGGGTACCGTTGAATCTGTCAATCGCCTCTTGCCGGAGGCCCCCGGTGATGCCACCATCAATCCGCTCATATTTGTAGCCCTCATACTCCAGGAAGTCCTCCAGGAGGTCCAGCATCTTGGTCATCTGCAGGGGACACGGTATGCCTGAGGCACTGCCGCAGAGCAGGGACCCCATGACGGGTGGGGGAGGACAGAACAGCCTGCTGAGTGGGGAGACAGGTGGGACCCAGGCAGACCCGATGCAGGGCCATTCTCTGAAGAATGCAGCCTCCAACCTCAACCCCCGGAGCCCCTCCATCCCCCACACCAGCCCCACAGCCATCTGCTTAAGACACAGCTCTAAGCACGCGCCTCCCTGCTCTCTCCTCACAAGGATAAAGTCCCAAATCCTCACCTTGGCGTTCCAGGCTTGCAGGATTGGTGCCCAGCCCATCTGGGCTTCATTTCCCAATGCTTCCTTCATACTCTCCACCATCCCAAATGACCTGAACTCTCTTCCCACCCCCTTACCGCCTAGGAAACTCAAACAGCACCTCCTCTGTGATGTCTTCCCTGATTTCACCCTTTCCTATGAGAAGAGAAAAGCAGTCCCTTCTGAGCTCCCCTATTCCTCCCCTAATCAATCTTGAGAGAGAGTTTGGCTGGATATAAAATTACCCGTCACCATTTTCCTGCAGTGCATTGCAGGCTGCGCAGGTGTCTTCTGCCACCTGTCCTTGCTGATGTGAAATCTGAGGACAGTCTGACTGTCATTCCTTTGCAGATACGAGGTCTGACGTGTGGCATTCTCCCTATGCTGGGCCTGGGGCTTCCTTTATTTGTACGGTAAGTCCCCTACATACGAACCTTCAAGCTGTGAACCTTCAAAGGTGCAAACGTGCATTCGCGTGTCCAATCACATAAGTTAGTGCGTGTGTCTGGCGTACATTGTCGGACGCATGCATCCTCTACAGGCGGTTGTGCTTCCGTGTAGCTTACCGTACAGGACTGTACGGTAGCACAGACAGACAAACCTCTGGGGCTGGACAGCTTTGCCTCTGGCAGCCCAGAAAGTGAGGTTGCAAGTGCAATTCCAGGATCAAGCTAGAAAGAGGGACACACACCCCCCGCCCCAAGCCGCCCCCACCACAGGGCCCCACCTTCATGAGAAGCTGGGCTGCAAGGGTGCGAGGAGAGGGCTGTCGTCCCAGCTTGGACAGAAGCTCCAGGAGGGGCAGCTGGGGGGGGTGGGCATTGGTCCTCCCCACTGACATGCCCTGAGCACCTTGAACTTGGCACCCAACCAGCCCTCCTTGGCTGCATCACACCAGGGCCCAGAGGAGCGACTTCCGTGTAGCTTACCGTACAGGACTGTACGGTAGCACAGACAGACAAACCTCTGGGGCTGGACAGCTTTGCCTCTGGCAGCCCAGAAAGTGAGGTTGCAAGTGCAATTCCAGGATCAAGCTAGAAAGAGGGACACACACCCCCCGCCCCAAGCCGCCCCCACCACAGGGCCCCACCTTCATGAGAAGCTGGGCTGCAAGGGTGCGAGGAGAGGGCTGTCGTCCCAGCTTGGACAGAAGCTCCAGGAGGGGCAGCTGGGGGGGGTGGGCATTGGTCCTCCCCACTGACATGCCCTGAGCACCTTGAACTTGGCACCCAACCAGCCCTCCTTGGCTGCATCACACCAGGGCCCAGAGGAGCGACTTCCGTGTAGCTTACCGTACAGGACTGTACGGTAGCACAGACAGACAAACCTCTGGGGCTGGACAGACACACAACCCCCATGGGGATGGCATCGGGACTGAGGGCTGCTGGCGGGCTGTGGCCTCAGCTAGCGGGGGCGGGACGCCCCCTGCAGGTGTGGGGTTGGGCTAGGGAAGGCAGGGAGGCCAGCAGCCACCTGGGGGCAGCTCACCTGGGAGAAGATAAGTACACGGTGCCCTTCGTCCCGCAGTTTCTTGAGCATCTTCTGCAGCAACATGAGCTTCCCTGAAGACTTGACCAGGGAGCTGCCATCATAGGAGCCATTGGGCAGGACAGGGGCCTCCTGTGGACACAGCAGAAGGTGGGGCACTGGGGGCTCCCCTCTCCTCTCTGACTCTGCACCAGAGGCCCCAGAGGGTGGACAAGGGCCCGACAGTGGGTGGAGCACCGAGCCCAAGCCCGGGTCAGGCCAGGCTCTGCAGGGCGTGTGGGCAGGTCACACGGATGCTCCCAGCGCCTTGTTCCCCAGGCAGGGCTCAGGCTTGCCGGCCCTGCCCTCCATCTCCCCCTGCTGGCACGCCACCAAAACCACAGGCACCGGTGGACGGGAGGATGACACAGAGTCTTGAGCCAAGCCGGCCTTCCCAGCAGGAATGTGGCCCGGCCTCTGCGGTCACTGCAGGGCACGTCCAGGCAAGGCCAACCCGGGCCCCCAGCTGGGCAGAACCTTAGCCCAAAGGCCTCTGCTGGGCCACCACGGTGAGATCAGCCTGGGGTTGGCTGGGTCTAGGTCACCCACAGCACGGCCTCCACGCCTAACTCTGCACTGGTCTTCTTGTTTGGGGGCAGGGATCGGGGAGGGGGAAGGTGTAAACCGTGGAGCGCTTAAATTAGAACCAGACTAGCCATGACCACAGTGAGCTCTCTCCGAGGGCACTGAGGTGGACTTTCTGGTCTGGTCCTCACCCTTTCAGGGGGCTGCTGTTATTGTCCCCATTTCGTAGAGGACAAACCCGGGACCCCAAGAGGACCACTGACTGTCCTGAGACCACGGGACTAGAGCCGGGGGTCTGACTGGGGGTCCCGTCTCTCACCCAGGGCTGCACATCAGATCACCTGGGGGCCCCACGCAGGCCTCCCCGCCTGCCAGGTCAGCCCTCGGAATCCTGGCCTGGGGTCCCCTGACGCTGAGGCTGGAGGGGATTCTGTGGTGCCCCGATGTCCCCCATTACTTTATGGTCGCGAGAAGGGGTCCAGAGAAGGAGAGGGCCTGGCCGAGCAGTGGACAGAGGTAGGTTTCCGGATACTTCTGGCACAGTGGGGACCCATATCACCTCCAAATCCTCATTGTCAGGGAGGATTGGCAGCTGAGGGCCTGAGCACCTGCCCCAGCAGCCAGGGGCACCGTGGCGGCCGCAGCTGCCTGGCGGCCACAGCTGCTTACCACGAGGGCCACAGAAAACCCACCACAACGCAGCCACGTGCACCTGCCGCGGTCCACGGCAGCCTCAGGAACTCGCCACGGTGGTCAAGGGCACCTACCACGGTGGCCACAGCGGCAGCCACGGGGACCTACCACAGCAGCCACGGGGAAGAGGTAAGGGTGGTTGCAACACTTCTTCAGGTCCATCATGATGTTGAGCAGTGACACCTGGTTCCCGCCCCCCTTGGAGTTCAGCGCCTCGAAGTTCCGCGTGAGGATGAACTTGTAGTACTTCCTGCCAGAGGAAGGAGGAAAGGCAAGCTGGATACACCTGGCCACACCAGCCTCCGAGAGCGCACCCTGCTCTGCGGGGAGCCTGGGGGCTGCTGCCCTAGGACCAGTTACAGAAAGACCAAGGGGAGCCCCGAGAGGTCAAGCCACAGGCCTGGCGCTGCCCAGCAAGTTGCTGGGGGAAAGTGCAAGGACCCAGGCGGCCCCAGCCCTGGTCGCTGAAACCTAAGAGGCCCCAAGAAGGAAGTATGTGCAAAAGGTGAGTTGAGGCCTGGGCGGGGCCGAAAGGCCCTCCCACCCACCCGGGGCAGCAGCAGCCCAGGAGGGCCAGGTCAGGCCCTTCTGATCTAGAAGACAAGCCCAGGGGACATGGGGCGGGCTGCTCACTTCTGCATCTGGCTCAGTTCCACGCGGACGATCAGCTCGGTCTTGGCCGGCATGTTCTTGAATACATCAGCCTTGAGCCGCCTTAGCATGTGCGGCCCCAGCAGGTCATGCAGCTTCTTGATCTGGTCTTCCTTGGAGATGTCGGCAAACTCCTCCAGGAAGCCCTCCAGGTTGCTGCAAGAAAAAGCTGGGGTGAGAGCCTGGAGCAGGCCAAAGCCCTCTGCAAAGGGAATCAGGATTGGGGTGGGGGAGCAGGCCAGCCAGCCCCCGGCCACCTGCCAGAGGGTCACAGGGCAGGCCTGTCACAGGGCAGGCTGGCTGGTGGGCCACGGAGCCCTGGCCCTGCCCTAGGTGTCACCCCCACCCATCGCAGCTGTCCCAGGCACACAGGATGCCTTCCTGTCCTCAAAGCTGTCCTGGACATGCAGTCTCTAGGACTCTTAGCCATATCACAGAAAAGGAAACTGAGGCTGATGGGTGCCCAAGGTCATACAGTCCAGCCCGCCCTCGGATCTACATCTCCTGATTCCAGAATCAGCATTCTCCACCCTGAATCCCCTGAGTAGGAAACTGAGGGGTCAGATGAAGAAGGCCGGGGGCTCTGTCTCCAGCCCCGTCTCCACCACGACCACCCAGCCTCCTGCCTCCCATCGCTGCCCCCCACGTGGTCACTTCAATCTTTGTGGAGGGACAGGAACGGGCCAGGGGTGTGGGGAAGGGACAGGAGCCCAGCAGGAGCCCCGGGCTCGCCAGGGGCAGAGCTGAGGAAAAATCGCAGGATTAGCAGCAGATGTTTCCCAGGGGCGCGGCACGGGCCAGCGCGCTGCTAACACTCCCATGTTACCGATGAGGAAACCGAGGTCCAGCGAGCAGCCCCAGAGCCGGGACGGGCACTGGCCCCTCTTCCCTGGCTGCCCCCCACCCCTCCTCCCCGGCCGGCCCCCCGACTCACTTGAACCTCTCTGGAGTCAGGAAATTGAGGAGGTGGAAGAGCTCCTCCAGGTTGTTCTGAAGGGGGGTGCCCGTCAACAGCAGCTTGTAATCGATCTGGTAGCTGTTCAGGACCCTAAAGAACTTGGGGAGGGGGGACAGGGGGCCTGTCAGGGGGCACCAGGCGGCCGGCCCATCCAGGAAGCACCGGAGCCAGCGGTCCGCACTTCCTACCTTGGACTGGTTGTTCTTGAGCCGGTGGGCCTCATCCACCACGAGGCAGGCCCACTCGATGGAGCCCAGGATGGCCTGGTCGATGGTGATGAGCTCGTAGGAGGTAAGCAGGACGTGGAATTTGATCTGCACTTCTTTCTGGAGGGAAAGGGAGATGTTTGGGAGGAGAGCTGGGAGAGCAGCAGATCAAGGTCTCCAGAGACGAAGGGGCGAGGAGGAGTGTCGCCGGGACCCCCACAGAGCCCGGGGAGCCCTGGGACGGAGAGGAAGACACAGGCCACTGAGCAAAGGGGTCAGGTGAGGCCCAGAGCACCTTCCCCAAGAGAGCGGGGAAGGGCTGAGAGAGGCAGAGGGGAGCCTGTAGGCAGCACCTGGGTGTGCACCGGCCCTGCTCTTTTGGGCTAGACCTTGGTCAAGGCAATTAACCTCCCCAAGTCTCAGTCTCCTCACCTGTAAAAAGGGAGCAATACTGTCTATAGGAGGAATGCCACGAGAATTAAAAGGGCTGGACTGTTCCTCAAAAAATTACACATATTATGGAGAACGGTATGGAGATTCCTTAGAAAACTAAAAATAGCGCTACCATATGATCCAGCAATCCCACTCCTGGGCATATATCCAAAGAAAACCATAATTCGGAAAGACACACGCACCCCAACGTTCACTGCAGCACTATTTACAATAGCCAAGACATGGAAACAATGTAAGTTTCCATCAACAGAGGAATGGATATAGAAGATGTGGTACATACATACAATGGAATATTACTCAGCCATAAAAAAGAATGAAACGATGCCATTTGCAGCAACATGGATAGACCTAGAAAGTGTCATACTGAGTGAAGTAAGTCAGACAAAGACAAATATCATATGATATCGCTTATATGTGGAATCTAAAAAAATGGTACAAATGAACCTTTTTTACAAGAGAGAAACAGAGTCACAGATGTAGAAAACAGACTTATGGTTACGGGGAAAAACAGGGGGAGGGATAAATTGGGAGATTGGGACTGACATATACACCCTACTATATATGAAATAGATCACTAATAAGGACCTACTGTATAGCACAGGGAACTCTACTCAATACTCTGTAATGACCTATATGGGAAAAGAATCTAAAAAAGAGTGGATATATGCATATGGATAACTGATTCACTTTGCTGTACACCTGAAACTAACACAACATTGTGAATCAACTATACTCCAATAAAATTTTTAAAAAATAATATAAAAACAAAAACAAACAAAATTACACATAGAATTGCCATGCGATCCAGCGATTCCAATTCTGGGTATAGACCCAGAAGAAGTGAAAGCAGGGACTTGAATGAATATTTCTGCACACCTAGGTTCATCCCATTATTCAGGAGAACCAAAAGGTAGAAACACTCAAGTGTCCACGGGCAGATGAATGGATAAACAAAAGGTGGTCTATTCACACGATGGAATGTTATCCAGTCCACTTCCCTGGTGGCGCAGCGGTTAAGAATCCACCTGCCATTGCAGGGGACACGGGTTCGATCCCTAGTCCAGGAAGATCCCACATGCCGCAGAGCAACTAAGCCCGTGCGCCACAACTACTGAGCCTGTGCTCTAGAGCCCGCGAGCCACAACTACTGAAGCCCGCGTGCCTAGAGCCTGTGCTCCACAACAAGAGAAGCCACCGCAATGAGAAGCCCGCACACCGCAAAGGAGAGTAGCCCCCCGCTCGCCGCAACTAGAGAAAGCCCGTGCTTAGCAATGAAGACCAAATGCAGCCAAAAATAAATAAATAAAAAATAAATTAATTAAAAAAAAAAAAAAAAGTCAAGGAAAGAAATCCTGACACACGCTACAACGTGCTGAGTGAAATGAGCCAGACACAAAAGGACAAATACTGTATGATTCCACTTACATGAAGTACCAAGAATAATCAAATTCAGAGACCAAAAGCAGGAGGTTGCCAGGGGCTGGTGGAAGTTAGTGTTTAATGGGGACAGAGTTTCAGTTTTACAAGACGAGGAGCTCTGGAGATGGGGGTGTTGGCTGCACAACAGTATAAATGTACTTGATGTCCACGAACCGTACTTGTAAAAATGGTTAAGGTGATACACTCTAAGTTATGTGTATTTTCCCACAATTTTTAAAAATAAAATAAATTTAAAAGCTGAGTCAGCAAAGCACCCAGCCCATCGCAGGACCCCAGGGTGAGCTCAGAACTTGTTTCTGTGACTGATAGGCCCACAGGCCCATCCCTCTGGAATCACTGAGTCATTCCCTCATTCAACAAATCGTTATTGAGAATTCCCTGGCGGTTCAGTAGTTAGGACTCAGCGCTTTCACTGCCATAGCCCGGGGTTCAATCTCTGGTCGGGGAACTAAGATTCCCACAAGCTGCGCGGCGCAGCCAAAAAAAACAAACCCACCCCAATAGTTACTGAGCATCTCCTGGGGCCACGACTATCCCAGACGATGGAGAAAGCCGAGGTGAGGAACCCTGGGGAGGCTGGAGGTGATCCGCCAGCCCCCAGCACTGCAGGTAGCGCGTGAGGGCGCCAAGACTGCCCGAGTGCCCCCGCGTGCCAGGCGCAGGAAGTACTGAGGGCTTTGTGTCCTCGATTCCCAGAGTGCAGCCTGAGAGCCGGAAGCATGCACGTCGTCTGGGACTCTGTCAGGCTCCACCCCAGAGCTGCTGGATCAGAACCTGCCCTTCAACAAGACCCCTGCTGACCCGGGGGCACAGGGAAGTCTGAGCGGCCCTGCCTAGTGCTTATTCATTCAACCCTCCACAACTCTAGACCGGGTCTGTTGTCTCCATTCTGCCGAGAAGATTCTGAAGCACAGAGAGGCTAAGTGACTTGCCAGAGGTCACACAGCCGGTGGACTGGGTGGAATCGTGTCCCCTCAAGATCCACGTCCACCCAAAACCTCAGAATATGACCTTTCTTGGAGCTAGGGTCTTTGCAGGTGTAATTAGTTAAAACGAGGTCATCCTGGATTAGGGTGGGTGTCTTTATAAGAAGAGGAGACACAGACACACAGGGGAGACGGCCACATGACAACAGAGGCAGAAACCCAAGTGATACAGCTGCAAACCAAGGACAGCCAAGGAACGCCTGCAGCCACCAGATGCTGGAAGAGGCGCGGAAGGGTCCTCCCCTCAAAGCTTCAGAGGGAGCAGGACCCCGCCGACAGCTGGATCTCAGACTCCTGGCCTCCAGAACGGTGAGAGGATAAATTCTGTTGCTGTTTTCAGCCCCACCGCCACCCTGTCTATGGTTCTTTGCCCCAGGACGTGGGTACAACAGGTAACTCTGCCTCAAGAGAAGCTCTGTGCCAGCTACTACCCCCACCAGGGCCCAGGAGAAGAGACCCCAGATGGACTGCAGGGCCCCCGCGGCCCCCAGGGCAGACGGGGCACCGGGGCAGGGTCCCCGGGGTGAGCAGTGCTCACCTTCATCCGGAACACCTTCTTCCCACTCCGAATGGCGTTGTCCTCAAACGAGAACTCGTTCTCCCGGATCACAGAGCGGCTCTCCTTGTCCCCCGTGTAGGTGACCACGTAGAAGTCGGGCGCCCACATCTCAAACTCGCGTTCCCAGTTGATGATGGTGGACAGGGGCGCGCTGACCAGGTAGGGCCCCTTGGAGTGGCCCTGGGGAGGGAGACGGACGCGCTGAGGCTGCCGGCCCGCAGCCAGCACCGGCTACCCCTCCCCAGCCGCCCAGCCTGGGCCTCAAACCTCCTTGTACAGGGAGTAGAGGAAGACGATGGTCTGCACTGTCTTGCCCAGACCCATCTCATCGGCCAGGATGGTGTCGGTGCCCTGGGCCCAGGAAAAGCGCAGCCAGTTAAGGCCCTCCAGCTGGTACGGGTGCAGTGTGCCGCCCGTGGAGTCGATGTACCACGGCTGCTTGTCAAACTTGACCGTGGGCTGCAAGGAGGCAGAGGTTCAGACGTACCCTGGATCCTGGGCCACCAGGGCCCACCCCCAGGCCTTTGCGCACACAGTTCCTTATGACTGGAGTACTCTTCCCACTCCTCTCGGCCCTGCTAACTTATTCATCCTTCAGGTCACAGCTGGAATGCCTCTTCCTCCAGGAAGTCCTCCCCGACTCCTGGCCTGGCTGAGGTGTTCCCACCACGTCCTCCCTTGTCGACCCTATACGTCTATCAGGGCAGTTTCCCAAGTGTTGGATTCTCTGACTTTAAGCCCAGCTTGTGGTCACCATCCTGGTGACCTGTTCCTCTGAGTCCCATACAGTGACCAGGACACAGTGAGCACTTAGGCAACATGTGTTGGATGCACGCCCAGGGTGCCTGATCCCAAACATCACCTCTTTTATCCTGCAGCTCGGGGCCACCTCCCCCATGAAGTCCTCCTGATGTATCAGACCCATCCACCTTTCCCTGGCATCCCACAGTCTCAAGCCGACCCCCCCATTTCTGTGCGCACCCGCCATGGGTCCTTGGAAGATGAGCACTTCGTGAAACAGGGGGCAGGGCCTTGTTCCCCCAGGGCCAGCCCAGGGCCAGGTGCCAGCAGACACCCCAGAGAAGTTTGCTAAATGAATAACAGTCAACTTTCCGCTCCCCGATGGGCTCAAAGCTCCGGGGCAAGTTGTGGGTCTCCTCCCCGCCGAACAGATAAGAATGGTGTGTAATTAGCAAATCAGCAGTCATGTTCCTGAAGTAGGAAACACACTTTTTGATTTAAGTGCTTGGAATGAGCTCAACTAAAGGAATGCAATTTCGTGAGCTGCGCTGAGTAGAGACTATCTGTTCCACAGTCTGTGCACTGGTGACGCATCCTTCAAATCGCTCTGTCCCCCAGGAGCTGCCGCTCTGCATGAGGCTGGGGGACCCAGACCCCAGGGTGTGAGCCCTCCCCTGCAGGGAAGGGCTGGGTCCTGTCACCCTTGTCCCTGACGGAGCCGCAGAGCCCCCTCCTGCGCAGGTGCGGCTCCGTGTGCACAGACCCGCGGTACGAGTTCTCCGGAGACCTCCGGAGGCCATACCCTCCTCCACGGCCAAGCCTAGGTGGAGGCCCTGGCAACCCCACCCCGGGGCCCCCTCCCGGCTCACATCCACAATGGGCGTGTCCGGGGGCTTCTCCTGTTTGTCGTCCTTCAGCTTCTTGCCCTTCTTGACCAGCCTCTTGGGCAGCCTGGCGTCCTCCCCCAGCATCAATTCCCTGGGAAAGAGCACGGGGTGATGAGAGCACAGCTCAGGCCGGTGGGGGGGCGGGAGGCCCCGCCCAGGGGCCCCACGGTGGCCCACCTGTGGCCCCAGTAGGCCTGCTTCAGGTTGTCGTAGTAGGGGATGTCAATGTCGTCAACCTCCCAGGTGCACTGGTCGTAGGGCAGGTCTTTCCACTTGATCAGGTAATGCACATCCCCCTTTTTGTCGAAGCTGCAGCACGGTAAACAGATGGAGGAGGGCGGGTCACCCGGGCAAGAGTCCACGGAGGGCACCTCACAGCATGCAAAGCCTCTCACCCCCGCGGCCCCCTGGGAGCCCCAGCCAGGAGGGCGGCGCCAGGCAGGGACTCCGGAGAGGTGAGGCAGCTTGGCCAAGGCCACACAGCTAGTGAGAGGGAGGGAGGAGGGCACGGGTTGAGTGGCAGGGCAGAGAGACATCCGGGAGGCCACGCTAATGGGGGCGCACAGAACCAGCGTCCACTCCACCCTCGGTGGCCGTGAATCCCATTCAGTCATGAGGATTCCCCCGGAATTCTCAATTTCTGAGTCAGATGGTTCTCCCCTGACCACAGACCTTCGTTTTCTCGCTTAAAAACTCCCAGAGAGGGACTTCCCTGGAGGTCCAGTGGTTAAGACTCCGAGCTTCCACTGCAGGCGCACGGGTTCCATCACTGGTCAGGGAACTAAGATCCCGCATGCCACACGGAGTGGCCAAAAAAAAAAGAAAAAAACCTCCCAAGGACTGGAGGGGTGCCCATCCCAGTCTGGGGCCAATCCCTGCAAAGCAGAGACGAATGTAATTCTTGCAGGTGGGATGCCCTCTCCCAAAGACCCCCGGGGACACAGGGACCTGATGGCCCAGCCAGTAGCCTAGAGGGGTTGCTGCAGAGAAGCACCTTGCACTGCAGCTTGAACATGGCTCCTGGGAGGGGCCTGGGACCTCCCACCCAACCCGAGCGCGCTGGGCAACCGAGCCGAGGCAGCGCTGCAGGGCCGGGGTGGGGGGGCCGCGGACAGAAAGGCCAATCCTCAGTCACCATGGAAACCGATGGATTTCATTTTTTTCAATAAATGATTGGTTATTACTCAGACTCCGTTCAGGTAATACATTTGGAGGAAATTCACCTACCCCGCTTTGAAGGCAGGGAAAAACTTGCCACTTTTGTTTTGAACATGCAATTCAACAAAGGTAAAAAAATTGTGGATCATTTCAACGGGGGGCTCAAGGTCACAGGGAGGGCTGGGGATGGGAGGGGAGGCATTTCATAGTCAAGGGGGTACTTTTTCAAATTCCCCTGGCCCATCGTCCTGACGGCCTTGCCAGCAGGCACTGGCACACTCCTCGAACCCCCGCGGCAGCCCTGTGGGGTACTCTCATTATCCCATTTCACATGAGGAACACAGAAGCACAGAGCCTGGAAAATGGGAGGAGCCAGGGTTGAAATCCGAGTGACAGGATCAGGTTCTTAAACTCTGCTCTACCCAACTCCTGCTTTGGGGACGCCTGTGGTCTGCTGGATCCCAAGTCCCCCCGAGGCAGAGCCTCCGTGGGCCCCACCCTGAGCCCACCTGTCAGCCACCGCCGGTTCTCAAGCGCCTGAGCTCAAGAATGAGCAAGAGAGACTTCCCTGGTGGCGCAGTGGTTAAGAATCCGCCTGCCAACGCAGGGGACACAGGTTCAAGCCCTGGTCCGGGAAGATCCCACATGCCACGGAGCAACTAAGCAACGTGCGCCACAACTACTGAGCCCAGGTGCCACAACTACTGAAGCCCGCGCACCTAGAACCCGTGCTCCGCAGCAAGAGAAGTGGCAGAGCAGAGGGACATCTGGGAGCCTGCGCACCGCAACAAAGAGCAGTCCCCGCTCACGGCAACTAGAGAAAGCCCACGCGCGACAACAAAGACCCCATGCAGCCAAAAATAAATACAATTAATTAATTTATTTATTAAAAAAAAAAAAAAAAAAAAAAAAAAAGAATGAGCAAGAGCTCCCACCTCCCCACCAAACCAAAGCCAAACTCTTGGAGTGCGGGGGCCTCCTGCCTTGGTCTCTGCGTCTGGCCTCTGCAGCCTCTGACCACTGTCACCTGGGCAATTTCACACTGCTCAACAAAGAGCTGTTGCAGGGGCACTGGGGTTTGGAACAGTGGCTAAGAAAGCAAGTCCTGCCGTCAGAAAAGCACTGGGTTCCAATCCCGGCGCCCCTGCCTCTTGGCTGTGTGACTCTGGGCAAGTGACTTAACCGTGCTGGCATCCATAAACACGAAGGCGGAAATAAAACGCCTACCTCTGGGTAGATGGCACTCGGTGGTGTTAGCCGTGTTATAAAGGAGCAGCAAGCATGTACTCACCCCACAGCTCAGGCCCACCCCGGTCCCCAGGACCTGCCGGCAGGTATCAAGCACTGACGTCAGCAGACACCCAGGAGCACAAGGGTCCCAACCCCCCAAGTGTCCCATCTACAACTTCCACTGGCCGTTCGTCCGGTTGCCCCTTTAGACAAATGACTTAGGAACTGCCCTCCTACCGTGAGAGCGACATGCACGCACATGCAAGTGTAAACATGTGTGCATCCATGTACCCAGGTGCATGAAGACCCCTCCAGCTGGACAGTCAAATCGCCGACAGCAGGGCCCCTTCCCCTACCACACCCACACGTGGTCCTGAGCCCGTTTCACAGGCTGAAGGGGACGGCGTGTCCCAGTCCTGCAGGCACCCACCTCCAGCGAGGTTCAGGGCCCCACCCGCCGAGCACACACCTGTGGTTCAGGATGCGGTGGATCATCATCCACTCGGGCTTGATGCCATAGCGGTAGAAGCGCTCCTCCATCTTGGCGTAGAGAGGGTCCTTGTTCTTTCTTTTCTCGCTCTTGCCATCCTCATCGCCAGATCCGTAGTCAAAGGGCGGTGGCTCGTCCATGTCGTTCTTTCTTTGGTAGTTGCGATACATCACCGTGTGGTAGAGCTCCAGCTGCTTGCGAAGGGGGCAGAGGTTACAGGAGGGAGATGGGCCATGACCCCCCCCCGTGTCCCCCAACCCAGCTCTCCCAGCCCCCAGCCTGGGTCGCAAGCAGGACAATCCTCACCTTCCGCCTCCCCCTCCCCAACTCTCAACAATGCCCCTCACTCAGGGAGCTGGCCAGGGCGTTTAGGTCCTGAGCACAGCCGCACCTGCCCAGGTGCCTCACCTGTAGCTCCTTCACCCAGGAGCAGTGCCAGTAGGAGAGCCCAGCCCACTTGACAAAGAACTCTCTCTCCGGGATGCCCTCTAGGGGCTTGGGTGGTGGAACGCCAGGCTCTACGTCGGACCCCGGCAGCCCCACCATGAAGGGGGCTGGGGGCTCTGTCCACCTCCAGTGCAGGATCCGCTGGACTTTGCCCTTCAGCGGGGGACACTGTGGACAGAGGAGGGTCCCCAAGTTCAGGGCTTAGCTGCAGGGCCCCACCCCGAGACTCCCTCCAACAAGCTGTACTGCTCCAAGTCAGACAGCACCACAGTGACTCCAAGACACCACTCCGTCCTCAGGAGACCACCCATGCCGTGCACGCTGATGAGGCGATACGGGTCTGCACACACACGCGTGCACACACACATACACACGCATAACGGAAGCCCATATGCACACAGGTAACCGAGGGCTGGCACGGCACAGCCCAGGATCCACAGGGTGGGGGACCCAGCACTGGGGGTGGGCTGGGGACAACTCAGAGCATGGTAGCCTTCAAACGCCTACGGTGAATGGGGGGGAGGGGAGGAGGGGCAGAGGGTGCGCTCCTCTCCCAGCAGAAACTGAGGCCCCAGCCCCAGAGGCCGCCTACCCTCTCACCACCCCCAGCCCTGGGACAAGAGCCAGGCTGAGTCTGAGTGGACAGTTCAGCCTTGTGTGGCCTTGGGCAAGTCACTTTATCTCCCTGAGCCTCAGTTTTCTCATCTAAAAATGGAAATAACAAAAGGCCTGGTACTGGAAAACTCAGTAAGCGTTAGAGGGACGCGCAGTAAACGGTGGCTATGGTGGGCGGTGGGGGGATTATCGCCACCGCTTTTCTCTTCTCATAGCGGCTGTTTCCAGAAAGTGTGAAGGGGATTGCGAAGCAGAGCAGGCCAGGGTGAGGCGGTGGGCGGGACTCGGGGCGGAGGGGAGGGGGCTTGGGACCGAGCCCCGGCGGGGGGGCGGGTACTCGTGGGGCGTGTCCTGCACGGGAAGGGGTAGAGGCCTTGGTAGGCGGAGAGCCAGACGGGACCTTCGTAGGTGAGGCCCTGGAGCAGCATGGGAGATGGTCGTGGTGGGCGTGGCCTGGGCCGGCGGAGGCGGGGCCTTGGCGGACAGGGCCTGCTGGGGTGGGGCCTCGGTGGGTGGGACCTTTGTGCGGAGAGCCTTGCCGGGGGAGGGGCCTGGTCATGATGGGCGGGGCCTTGCCGGGGGCGGGGCGTTCGGCGCGGGCCGGCGTAACACTCACAGTACAGCGCGGGCAGAGCCATTCACCGTTTGGGATCTCGGGCAGCGGCGGGTTGAGGCAGTGCAGGTGGTAGGAGGAGGGGCAGGCGTCGCAGCAGAGCAGCTCGCCGCCGTCCTTGCACACGCGGCAGAACTCCATGTGGTCGTCCTCCTCCTCCTCGCAGCCGCCCTCGTCGTCGTCGTCGTCGTCGTCCTTCGGCTCCCACTGGATCCCCTCCTTCTCCTGGAGGGGGGGAGTCCAGGTGGAGGCACCCTGGACCAGGACCCCCCCGCCACCAGGGAGCGACTCCCCCCCCTCCCACTCGCACTTCCCCATGTTCTGCCCCAGAAGACCGTGCAGGAGTCCGGAAGCCAGGCACAGACAAAATCCCCGCCCCGGCGCGTCTGCCAAGGGCTTACACAGTGGGGACAGCTCCACTTGCCCTCGGGGGCTTTCTCCAGCTCTGGGTCCAGGCAGACGAGGTGGTAGGCCCTCGGGCAGGTGTCGCACAGGATGATCTCCCCACCCTGCTGGCACACCTCACAGTAGTCCTGGTGGTCCGTGTCATAGCCATCACCATCATCAACTGGGGGGGGGGAGGTGGGCAGAGGCGGTCATGAGGGCCTTGTTCCCACTCCCGGTGCACAACCAACCTCCACGCCAGGCTGCCCCGGCACATACTAGGCACCCGACAGATGTCGGATGGTGGGTGGACAGACAGGGTCAACAGGATGATTGAAAGAGTAAAGGGGTGAAGAGATGGATAGAAGGTGGACAAAAGGAAAGAAGGAAGGGAAGGAGGGAGGAGGAAGGAAAGAAGAAAGATGGGTGAATGCAGAGAAAGATGAATGGCTGGATGAATAAAGGCAAGGGAGGGAGGGAATGAGGATGGGTAGGGGAATGGGGGTGAAGGGATACATGGGTAGAGGGTGGATGAGGTTAAGAAGCAACTCCTTCTCTGGTGCCCCCCCTCTGCCAGTGCAAATGCCCTGGGGTGGCTCACACCACGGGTCCCTAACGTATGCAGACTCACTTCGACAGGACCCCCTCTCCTAACCACAGAGGCCAGGGTGGTTGAGGAAGCACAGGGGAGCCGCCTGCTGAGGCCTGAGGGTGCCCTTCTCCGCTCGCCGAGGGGGCTCTGCACGCCCACATCCACCATGGTGGCCATGGGAACCCTGCAGACAGGAGTCTTACTTCTCTTCTTCTGGCGCCTCCTCTTGCTCTTCCTCCCCAGCAGGGCAGAACACTCGGAGCGCACGGAGGAGCTGTGGATGCTGGCGCTGTCGAAGTCCGACTCCTCCCGCTCCTCCTCCTCGCTCTGCGGGGGCAGGGGAGGGCCCTGTGAGCCCAGAGCCAGCCCTGGGGGCTCATCTCCAGGCTTCGGAGGCCTGGGCAGGGGCGGGGTGGGGGGGGTGGCGGGCAGGGCACAGTGGAGGCTCCAGAGGCACAGTGCTGTCTGTCTCTGGTTCATCTCGTCCCTCCACCCAGCTAGAAAAGCCTCAGCCCGCCGGTCCAGCCTGATGGCCTTCCACCCTCCCCTAGCCCTGCTCTCCAGCCCTCAGACCCTCCCCACACTTTCCACCTCCAGAACTCTCCCAGGCCCTGCCCTCCACCCTGCCAAACTCCTACACATCCCTCAAGGGGAAGCCCTAAGGACACCTCCCCCAAGGAGCCTTCCGAGATCTCTCCCTAATGAGACCTATTGCACAGCCTTGTGCCAGGTCCGACCTGTCCCATCTGCCTGTCATTGGCTCTCTCCCAGTGCACATGCCCAAACCCTTCCAGACTGCGAGCAGCTCCAGAGCAGGGCCCGCCGTGGTGGAGCAGAGGGCCTAGCACATTAGTATGTGCTCAAAAGCTAAGCTGAGCTGGACCACCAGCTCCGGGCTGGACCATGCCTGCTGCTCCGTGCTCCCCTCCACAGCAGCTAAACTTGAGACCTGTCACTTGCCCCTACGAAGGGACAAAGAGATGGCTTCCATCTCTGCCCCTCTGCAGGGCTGGGTCAGGTGAGGGAAACAGATGCCCTGTAGGGGCAGGAGGTGGGTGAATGCCTCCACCCCCAGAGAAAGAGGGCTCAAAGGCTCAGACACGGACTTGGGGTCATTCCAAACCTGGTGACAGAGCTGGCCCTGGGAGGGCAAGGGAGGGGCAGGGCTCCAGCCCAGCCCTATCCTGCCTACATGCCACCCAGCAGACCTGGGCATCCAGGCGCTCCCCCCAGGACTCTCCCGCCTGCTGCCCAGATGGAGAGGCAGCTGGGGCGAAAGGAGCCGGGACTGAGCCCCCAGCTCAGCAGGGGGGGCAGGAGAGCTACGCACCCAGAGTCCAAGCTACAGGGGGCCGTGGAAGGATCCAGGCTGAGCCCCTCACCAGTCAGGTGGGGAAACAGGCCCAGCAGGCCTGCATGTAGAATGGGAGAGTCCGGGGCGGGAGCGGGGGGATGGTGTGTACAAGACCTGCCCCCTGCCTGGTTCAGGAGAATGAACCGATAGCCCTGCTTTCCACATCACCCAGCCTTTGCACGTTACACACACACGCGCGCGCACGCACACACACACTCACTCACCGAGGAGCCTTTCTTCCTCTTGCTGCCAACCCCTCCGAAGCGGAACTTGAGCCCGGCCACCTTTCTCCCTTTGCCCTTCTTCTTCACATCCTTGGAGCCTTTG
The DNA here is from genome assembly GCF_002837175.3 of Physeter macrocephalus. Classification (NCBI taxonomy): domain Eukaryota; kingdom Metazoa; phylum Chordata; class Mammalia; order Artiodactyla; family Physeteridae; genus Physeter; species Physeter macrocephalus. The sequence goes on from NC_041216.1 coordinate 27,900,397, forward strand.
ATCTTCTTCCTCACTCCAGGCCCTGAAAAGCACCGGTGGAATAACCAGCGCCCGCCATGGCTCACTCACTCACCGCCATGCTTTCACTCGGCCTCGTGAGAACCCGCTTTAAGGAAAGGATGGTTTCTGCCGTTGCCCCTTCTCAGATGAGAAGACTGAGGCTCAGAAAGGTGGCGTCCTTGCTCAAGTTGCACAGTAGAGGGGGAAGCCAGAGAACAAGCCGGGCCCAGTCCCTGCTCTGGCCGCTGTGCTGCCACCTTGGGAACAGCCCTGTCCCATCCCTCTCCCCAGAAAGGAGCTGTGTCCCCAGTGGAGCCACCAGCCCCCAGGGCCACTAAGGGCACACCCACCCACCTGTGGAGCACACCTAGGCGCTGGAGGGACGTGCTCGGGCAGGAAGCCCTTTCCCCAGCTGCCAGCCTCCGGGTTGTCTGCCATACCCGGCACCGGCACCACTCAAGCCCGCCCTCACCTCTGCCAATCATCCCCAGGAAATGCTGGCTCCCAGGTGGCCAGCAGGGGTGAGGTTGTTTTTATGGAACTGGTCACAGGACAATTAGTCACCTGGGGAGTAATGACCCCCCAGCAGCCTCTCTCACCAGGCCGAGCAGGGAAAGTGGGGGGCCTGAAGGCAGGTGGCCTCGCCCCAGGCCCTCCTCCACCCACATCACACACAGAGAGCTGGGTCTGGGAGCCCAGCTGTAACCTCAGCGGCGCCACGGAAAATCTATTTCAATTTTTCAGGCTCTGAATAGGCAGCTCAGGGAATCGATAGCTCAGCAGCTGGAGCCCGAGAGGAAATGAGAAAGAAGGCTGGCTGGGCAGACAGCAAGGGAGTTGAGCGGGAACAGTCTCTACAGCCCGCGTCACTCACCCACCGGGGCCCCTGTGGGACCTGGTAAAGGGAGGCATTATCCCAGAAACCAAAGCTCCTTGGGGCAGAAACAAGGGGTCCCCAGCGTCTGCTCTGCCCCCCATAAACATCCAGGTCAGGGGACTTCCTTGGTGGCGCAGTGTTTAAGAATCCGCCTGCCAATGCAGGGGACACGGGTTCGATCCCTGGTCCGGGAAGATCCCACATGCCACGGAGCCACTAATCCCGTGAGCCACAACTACTGAGCCTGCGCTCTAGAGCCCGTGCTCCGCAACAAGAGAAGCCACCGCAACGAGAAGCACGCGCACCGCAACGAAGAGCAGCCCCCGCTCGCTGCAACGAGAGAAAGCCCGCGCGCAGCAACAAAGGCCCAACGCAGCCAAAAAAAAAAACCAGGTCAGGGCACCCAGGAAGGTGAGCTGCAGGCGACACCACCACTCAGAGCCCCGGGGAGATCAATGTCCCTGCTCCCAGTGGGGCCATCAATCCTCCATCCAGGGAAGAAAGGTCCCTCCCCTAGAACTTCAAGTTGCAGAGAGCCTCCGCTGTCCCTATTCTCCCCACCCAGACACCACCACAGAGTCTGATTTTGTATCTGGACCTCCTTCCTGGCCTCCCTGGGAAGGCGGCCCTGTCCACGCCCACGCCCACGCCCACGTACATCCGTTACCCCGAGGGCCGGGTGCTCAGAAGACAGCGATCCACGGGTCACCAGCCCCCGCTCGCCGCAACGAGAGAAAGCCCGCGCGCAGCAACAAAGGCCCAACGCAGCCAAAAAAAAAAACCAGGTCAGGGCACCCAGGAAGGTGAGCTGCAGGCGACACCACCACTCAGAGCCCCGGGGAGATCAATGTCCCTGCTCCCAGTGGGGCCATCAATCCTCCATCCAGGGAAGAAAGGTCCCTCCCCTAGAACTTCAAGTTGCAGAGAGCCTCCGCTGTCCCTATTCTCCCCACCCAGACACCACCACAGAGTCTGATTTTGTATCTGGACCTCCTTCCTGGCCTCCCTGGGAAGGCGGCCCTGTCCACGCCCACGCCCACGCCCACGTACATCCGTTACCCCGAGGGCCGGGTGCTCAGAAGACAGCGATCCACGGGTCACCTTGGGACCCCTTCCCCCTGGGAATGGTGCAGCCTCAAACCCAAGAGCCCCCTAACTCCCAGCAGCACGGGCCACACCTCCGTCCCCTCCTCCACGCCTGGGAAAACTCCCAAAGCTCTGAGCCCACCACCTCCTCCACTTCGCCACCAGCCCCAAGAGAGAGGCAGGACAGATGCCACAACACAGCTGAGCAAGGGGTGGGTGGGTCCAAGGTCAACCAAGGCACCGGGTCCTTGATAGAGACCGGCCCGGCTGTCCCAGACTGTGGGGCCTCGGGGCCCTCTGCCAGCAGGACTGGCTGCGGTCTTACCCTTGCCCTCCTTGGTCTTGGCCTTGCGGACGGGCACAGGCTGGGGTGCCTGCTGGGGGCTGATGGCCAGCGGAGGCGCGATGGCGACCGTCTCCACAGCCGCGGCCACTGCCGCCGCGGCTGCCGCCGCCGAGCTGCCCTTAAAGGGGTTGTTGGCGCTGAACTCTCGCCACTTGGCGCCCAGGACGGTCATCATTTTGGACATGGGGATCTTCGGGTTCTTCTTGGCGATGAGTGGCCTGCGTGGGGGGGAGAGGCAGGAGGGTGAGGACAGCCCCATGGAGGGGATGAGGCCCCCGTGTGACCCCCCGCAGGGCCCACCCTTCTTCTCCCAAGTCCCACACCCGGGATATGCAGCGAACTGGGAAAACTGGGCAGAAAGGAGGGCAGGGAAGAGGACCAAGACACAGACAGCAGTCCACCCCCAAGGCTCCTGATTCCCTGTTCATGTGGCTGGCGATCTTCTAATTGGGTTTCCAGACCCCGTAAGACCCGAGGGGCCAGAGGCAGGGGCCTACAGCAGGCCCCTGGGGGTCCAGTCCCATTTCTTTTAGAGCTGAGTGTGGCCACGGGGGCTTAAGACCCCTGGGAATGACTGGGGTCGCCACCCCTGGGGGTAGGACCAGCGAGGGAAAGCAGGACCACCTGCTGAGCTGGAAGGGTCCTGCCCCTCCTACCCGCTGTGCCCAGGGTCAGTGTGAGCCTGGAAGCCCACCCAGGAGCCCGGGGCCCTGTCCCCCTGGCCGCCCCACTTGGTGCCCCCGGGGGAGGCAGGCCTCGAGGGCAGTCTCCGTGGATGTGCCCAGCCATGGTGGCCCCGGGGCCCACCTGAGGAACTGGCTGAAGGCCTTGTAGTTGGTCAGCGTGTGATAGTCGGCCTCCGAGAACAGGTAGTCCACGTCGTCCAGGCCCCACTCGGCCATGAGCTGCCCCGAGGACTTGGGCTCCTACGGACACACGGGCCGGAGGTGGAAGGAGAGGTGGGGGTCCTTTTACCCTGCACCCCCCACCAGGGCCCCACCCAGGGTGCCTCGGAAAAGCAGGGGGATTACGTCGGCAACTTAACAAGAGCAGTTCTCGCCCACCACTGAAAACATCCTACAGCACCTCAGGCCGCCAGCCCCTTGATCAGTGGGGATGGCCCAGATGCCAGCTCATGATGGGGCGCGGGCCACGCGCCTGGGGGGTTAATGCGGGGGTTTGGCGGGGAGCCATGTGCATGTCCAGGGCAGGAATGATAACAGGACTCACTCTGTCCGCCCCAGGAGATCACCTAGTACAGTCACACTTGGACCTCGTGAAAGGACAGGTCACTGCGGGTTCTGGGACCAGGAAGGTGTGCCCTGGTCAGGGCAGTGGCCCAGCTCGGGGCAGAGCCCAGAGAGGGTCCCTCAGCTCCTGCTTCACTCTCCAGATGGGGCACTGAAGCCCAGGGAGGTGCGCAAGGCACCTGCGTGCACCCAAGGGCACACCGACAGCCGGCCCAGGCGTCAGGCCACAAAGCAGAGCCCGGATGGCTGGGAAGGGAGGGGTGGGCGGTGGTGCTGGCTATGAGACTGGAGCCTGCCGGACAGAGGCAGGCTCCAATCCTGGCTCTGACACATACTAGCAGCGAGAGGTGGACAAGCCACTTCACCTCTCTATGCCTCAGTTTCCCCATCTGTAAAATGGGGATAACAGCACCCACGTCACAGGAGGGAAGGAGTTAGCACAGGTGCTTGGAACAGGGCCCTCACCCCGATTCCCCATTTGCTCCAGGCAGCCCTGAGCTGCGCCAGCCCCACCCACTGATCCATTCCACCAATCAGCACACGCCATCCCAGGCCACAGTCACGGATCCAGGTGGGCATGTGACTCAACCGGTCCAGGCAGGGGCACCCCTGGGTCTCCTGTGCGGACAGCTAGGACACAGGCCAGCTTTCCCTCCTGCTGGATGGGGCAGGGGGTGTCCAAGAAGCCCTGCACTGCTGCTACACACATTCCCAGCCACGAGGGTGCCTGGCCTGAACCCAAAGCTGACCCTCCAAAGGCAAAGAAACAGGGCCCTGGATGACACCACTGGGTCCCCCTAGCTGGAAGCCCCCTTGCCTCTCAACTTACTGCCTAAGCCCCTCAGAGTTGCGCTGTCTGCTCCAGCAGGGGCAGGCCACCCGGGCAGAAGACACGGCCTCCCTCGGCCCCAAGGGACCCGCTTCCCGGCCTCCTGTCCTCTGTGGCAGGTCAGAGGTGCTCCCACGTGGGATCCCCTCCCTTGGCCAACCTGCTCCTGACACACAGCCAGTCCTGGAGGTTCCCACCACGAAGCAGAGCAGCAAGTGAGCGATGACATTGTTACAGGACGACCCTGAATCACTCCTGTAAGTTCATCTTCCAAATCTGTCAGCTTCTCAGCTGTCATCGGTCACAGGTGACTCATAACACACCTGCCAGCTAATGAGCTCCCTCTGGGTGTTGGGACACCGCCGGCTCTTCCCAACGCCAGTCGTTGATAGTCACCACCTCTGCCTCACCCAGCAGCCACTGTACTAACATTTACGGAGCGCTTATCTTCAAATCCACGGCCAGCCCAAACGGAGCCTCGTCAAAGATCGAAGGCAGCAGGAGGTTCCCGGATGAGGTGCTGTCATCTGCCATCTGCCCCTGCCCGACCCAGAGACCCAGGACCCAGAGCCCGTCTGCCGCCCTACCCTCGGCCCCTCCCCCCACCCCCGTGGAGCCCCCGCAAGGAGCGGCCTTGACATCCCAGGGGCCACATCATGCCCCACATTCCCCGGGAAGAGGCTTCTCCCCAGGGGAGAGCTGCGGGCCCGTCGCCGCTATAGCTTCCCTGACTCTCGCTCCCTGGGACGCTCTCCCGGGTGCCCACGTGGGATGAATTTCAGAACACGTGCTAACTAAGGTCCCCTTCCACCATAAGCGGAGCCGTCCAGCCACTTCTTCTTAGCAAAACCTCCATTTGTCAGGTTCCCGACACCAAACTTGAGTTCAGACCATGGCTCTCCTCAGAATCAGCTGACCGCTCAAGTTGCCCAAGGCAGCGGACAATACATCAGCAAGAGGCCGCACGACTTCCTCCCCAGACTCCTAAATGTCATCCGCTGTTATTTCTAATGTGTCTCCGAGACTTGTGGCTACAGTATTTCTCACAAAGTTGTGTCCAGCCTTCACACCCACAGCCCCATCTGCCCCGACAGCCCTCCGTGGGAAAGGAGGCTCGGGCCCTTTGCCCACAGGGGCTCCGGGGTCAGGAGGCGGGGCACTGAGAGCAGCAGGCTCAGCCGGCCCAAGCCGGAGTCCCCCAGCCAGGCCTCAGGGTTACCTTGAGGCCTCCGTCGTCGTTGTCGTCCTCGTCATCATCTTTCTTTCTTCGCTTGGCTTTTTTCTCCTTCTTGTCCTTGAGTTTTTTCTTCTTCTTTTTATTTGGGGAGTAGTCACTGCCCTCGCTGTCCGACTTCTCCTCCAGCTCCTCTTCATTTTCCGACAGCTCATCATTGCTCCCCTGGAAGGGAAAGGTGGGTGGGACGGTGAGGGCGACAGGGGCCCAGAGCAAATGCAGAGTCCCGGGCAGTAGCACTGCCCTGAGAGCGGCCTCCTGGCAGAGTCAGTTGGCCCACACTTTCTGGATCAGTCTCACCCGCCAGACCACTAAATCCCAGCCAGAGGGGCTGCCCTGAGCCAGCACGGGGTAAGGGTCTTGTCCCCAGTGACTGGTGGGGGACAAACGGTGCTGTGCGGGTGAGTCGAGGCCTCGGGTGAAGACACACGCCCCCACCAGGCAAGCTCAGTGCAGCCTGCTCAGACGGCCCCGTTTCAGGTGACTTTGGGATTGTAACGCGTGTCAGCGATGGCACTTGGACCCGGGCGCTCGTAGAGAGGATGTGAGGCCCAGCGCCAAAGACCAAAATGCTGTCCACGCTGGAGAAAAGCCCCCAGCTTCCGCCCCGACTCCCCAGCTCCTCTCCCCTCTCTTTATCCTTTGCATCCTATGGAGTCGTGTGTGTCAAGTGGAACCTATGATTAACACAGAGCGCACATCCCGGTCTCATCTGCCTGTGCGCTCTCCGGACGCCGCTGAGGCACCAGCCCACCTTCCCCACCGCCCGAACCCTGGCTGCTTCATCCCACTGTGAGACAGAGTAATTTAGGCAGCTCTTAAGCTCGGGTTCCCGCATTTAGTTTCCGTCCATACAGGCAGAAAATGGCCCATTTATATGGAGATAAGGGTGTTGACAGACACAGCATTCCCCATCAGAAAGGCACTGCCCCTGCGAGCAAGCTGTGTATCGGGGGCTTTTCAAGAGGCAAGCAGGCTGATGAGGCCCCTCCCGGCCCGGGTCTGCAGGAGAGGCCGGGCTCCGATGAAGATGACACCCAGCATCCTCATGCAGGCGGTTTACTGTCTTCAACGCGAGCGAAGAGAGGCACGGACGAGATGAAGAAAGAACGGGAGAAATGAAGGATGTGAGCTCCGGAAAGAGCAACGAGGGAGGGGGGCAAAAGAGGAGGTGGAGAGGGAGGAGGAAGGAGGCAGAGGAAGGAAGGGGGGAGGGGAGGGCGGAGATGGAAGAAGGGCAGAGAAGGAGGGGGCAGCAAGGCCAGTGGGTCTGTCCCGGGAGGCCCCCAGCCCACTCTGCCCTTTCCAACCGCACTGTGGAGTTGAGAGTCTTTTCCCAGGCGGGGGGCTCTTCCTGAGATACGGCTGGGAAAGGACCCACCCGTGGGGTCCCTGCACTTCCTGACTCTCCCGCTGCTGGGCTCACTCTCTCCCTGCCGCCGGCTCCCTGCTCCCAAGCCTTTTATGCCCGTTAAGCTGCTGAGTCAGTGTGCTGGCTGGTGGCTGGCAGGCAGCAGGGCCTCTGGGCCTTTCCGGAACCCAAGTGTTTCCCGGAACACTGACTCGGTCGGCCACACCGGGCTCCGGGGGCAGTGCGCCGGTCCTGGCTGCTGCCAGAGCCTGCCCAGGGCAGGACAGCCTTGCACGCGATCCCGTTCCCAGGGCTCATGGCCACAGCTCCCGGTCCTCTGGGGAGGCAGGGGTCAGACAGGGATGTCCATTTCCCCCGAGGATGTAGAGTTTGGCCAGCTTGGAAAGAGCACCCTTCGACAGACCTGAGAGACAGGCTCTATCCCAGCCACACCCCCGCACAGGTAAGGATGGGAGGAGGAAACGGCCACAAGCTTCAGCACCGCGGACAGAGGCTGTGGGGCCCGCCGAGGGAGGGCCATGGGGCTGGCCCTCGGCTGCCCTGGGGACCCCACGAACCAGACCAGGGAAGAGACAGGAGGACCCACGGTGGGTCCGGGGGCTCCCTGGGGAGGCTGCAGGACAGAGACAGTCTCGGAGCTCTGACCCTTGCTAGTCAGGAATCGGGCAAGTCACTGCAGCATCCTGACCTCAGCCTCCTCATCTGTGAAATGGGGACGCCATACAGGGCGGTAAGAGGAACAAAGGAGATCATGTGAGAGAGAAGGCCTAAAGCATTTTGAAGTAGGAGAGTCCCAAGTACCCATGATGCCCCCAACCCTGCTCGGAAGCTGAAGATGCAGCCAGGACCACAAACCGGAGGACGCGACGAGCCTCGTCCCCCCGCGTTTCTGCAAATCGGGGCTGGACTAAAGCCAAATGCAAGGACGGTGCCTGCAGCTGGGCAACAATTACAGTGCAGACGGGCAACAGGACGCCAACAGAAGGGGCTGTTGTGGCCGCACCTCAGGGGGAGGTGCCCTGAGCATCTGCTGGGGAGCCTGCACGCCACATCCCAAGTGCAGGAGAGGCGGGGAGCGGCCAGCACAGCTCTGAGCGCAGGGCCCAGAGGGAGCCGGAGGGAGGGAGGGAGGGAGGGAGGGAGGGAGGGAGGGAGGGAGGGAGGCGGGGAAGGCGCCTCCAGCAGACGCCCTGTCGCCCTGTCGGTGTGTGCACAGCGGGCCCCGGGGAGCAGGTCTGGCAGAAGGCCCCAAGCTGTGCACTGCCAGGAGTGTTAGTCCAGCAGCCACTCCGGGGCTAAGTGGGGGAGCAGGAGGGCAAAGTTCCTGCTCGAGGAAGGAAGGACAGTCAGCGGCCCAGTGGCCCGCCGGGGGATGACGATGGCGGCAGCCGCTCGTGTCAGGGAAGGAGCAGACCCCTCCTGCCCTGTCTACCTGCACTGGGGAAAGCTGGCCAAAGACAAGACAGCTTCCTCAACTCTCCGGCTCCCCGCCCATCCCTTCCTGCCTTCTCCCCGCACCCCGATCTCGTCCAAGCCCCCCTGCCCACCCGGGAGGCTGGTGGAGGGCGGGGTGCAGGACAGGTCTTTGGAGGTGGGTTTCCCAATGGTACAATCAGTCTGTATCCACAGCGTCTCTCTGTATCCAGCTGTTTGGACACACCTAGACCAGGGCCTCCTTTTTCCTGTGTTTTGTTTTTCCAAAATCTTCCCTCGCAGAGAAAGGGGCAAGCGGAAGGGCAGCGAGTGGTTCTGAAAACAACTCGGAGAGGAGTGACCCGTCAGCAGGACCTGGAGGGATGCCGGTCAGCCAGTGGCAAGAAGGGGAGGAACGACAAGATCCAGGAGTAGACTAACCATTCGGTATCTTGAAACTCACAGAGGAGAGTGCGGGCCAGGCCACGTTCAGGGAGGAGACACAGGCACGGAGCAAAAATGCCCTAATAAAGCCCTGAACCCACCTGAGCCCCGAGCCACACGGTGGGCTCTGAACGTCAGGACCAGTCGGGGCTGTGACCCTGATGCTGTCCTCTGGGCTGCAGCAGCCCCAGGCGTGACTATCGGGGATGCCCTGGATGGTAGAAGAATCTAAGGGAACTCGGCGTCCCAGCAGAATCCATCTGCAAAGCTGCCTTAAATCCTACGCCCAGGCTGGGTGTGCGAGGAACTGGGGGTAGGGAGGAGGGGTCTCTGCCCTGAGCCCCGGGCCCACTGAAGGCACAGCATGCCACCCGTGCAGGCCCTGGGGACCCCGAGTGGGCAGTCTATGCCCACCCTTCCTCCCCCAGCCCTGCAGATGTCTTTCAATCCAGGCCTCCCATCTCCCTCTCCCTTCCCTCTACGCCCAGCACTCAGCACACACCGCATCTCTCTGAAAAGCAGGCATTTCAACTCAAAAGGAAGGACTCAGAGAGTTGGTCATTCTCAATTTGGGGTCCTTCAAGACTGAGACGGAAAAAGAAAGAATGAAATATGAGCCTTCCCATTCACGAGTGTTATAAACAGTTATAATTTAGCACTGAATAATTGGTTGCTATGGTAACGGCTGCAGCACAGGTTGAAATCATTTCTCCCTCCTGCACTGGGTCTGACAAGGAGCTTCATCTACATATGCTCAGGTTCCGGCCGAGGCCCCGGTTATTTTATGTAAATCAGAATTCACGACTTGCTGCCTGTCCCTCCACCCCACCCCCAAAAAACCTGCTGCTACATGGGTTCCACCACCGGGGGCCCTCTGCTCCCTCCACCCAGCGCCTTGTGTTGGGGCCACCTGGTTGGAGATGAAAAGGAGAAAAGGGGCGACATTCTCCTCCCCACATCCTGAGGACTGGGGTCTGCAGGCGGGCGGGCGGGCGGGCAGCGTGCACGTGGCGGCCAGGACCCTGCTCTCTGGCTGCAGCACGCTCAGACTGTTGACATCTGACAGCTGCCAAGCCAGGCTCTCAGCAATGCTGGGGAGGGGGCAGCAGTGGCCCGAGGGCCACCTTGGGGGCCTGGCTGGCACTGCCCGGTCATCTGCGGGGCCCTCCAGTCTACCCTGGCCTCCATCTCCTTTGAGATCCAGGAATTGCATCTCAGTAGAGAGAGGAAGGAGAGAGGGAGAGGAAGTGAGGGGAGGGGGAGCGGAATGGAGGAGAGGAGGAGAGAGGAAGGGAGGGGGGGAGGAAGAAGAGGTGGGCGGAGAAGAAATGCAGAGGAGCGAGAAGGAGGGCAAGGGAGACCCAGGAAGAGGTAGCAAGAGATGGATACAGCACAGAGGCCATATGCTCAGGCCACAGCAGTGAGAGACGAGAGCCTCCCTCCCAGTTCCCAAGAAAGAAGCTTCGGGAGAGGGAGAGAAATCGCTGAGGAGCTGGGGAGAAGGTGCTTGCGCGGGATGCCCCAGGACCCTAGAATCTACCTCCACCCCGCATCCACAGAGCATCGGGTCGGAGGGCTGACAGCAGTGGACGCAACAGAGCAAGATTTCAGAGCTTCAGCCGGGAAGTCGGGCCCTGCATCCCAGGGCCCCGCCGGCCCTGAGCCATCTAACCTCTGCCCCCAGCGAAGACAGACCTGCGGGCCAGGGTGTGGGAGGGGCTGGGGGGAGCTGCAGCAGGGAATTCGGAGCCCCCTCCCCACAGCAGGGGGACCCGGTCCACAGCACCTCCCTCGGGGGTGTGGGGGGAGCCTCCAGGCATGGGCACCCCCCTTCCCCTCTCCTGCCTCCACTGCCCCTCCTGGATAACGGGGACAGGAAGCGGCAGCTCACAACCTGCCCACATGCAGCCCATGTACCAGCCGCGGGGTTAGGGGTGGGGTGTCCCGGGAGGGGATAGACCTGTCAATCCTGGAAGGATGCCAGGAGCCCAGGCAGTGAGGACAAAGCTGAGGGGCAGCAGAGATGGAGGGGGCCATCGGACAGGGGCAGTGCTGGGCTCGGAGGCGGCTCGGGGTCCCTCTGGGGGGAGAAAGGGTCATCTACGTGCGCCAGAGGAGAGGAACAGCCGGGTGTGGCCGCAAGCGGGCACGGAGAGGCTCCGGGGCAGCTTTGGCCGGGAGCCTGGACAGGGCAGCTGTCCTGAGGAGGCCCTTCCCGGGAGCCAGGAGAGCCGAACAGGGGGCGGACCTGGTGAGAAATGCTGACCCCAAGCTCACCCGAGAACACAGGCAGGACGTACCTGCGTGGTTCCAGCTGGAGGAGGTGGGGCTGACACCTCCCTGCCCCAGTCCCTGAGCTCCAGGCAGGCCAGCCCGGGGCCAACCGCTATGGGGACCCGGGGCACCGCCCAGGGCAGGCCCTGCCCTCCTGGATGCCCCCGAGGGCCACTGGCCTTCCCCGCGGCACCTCTCACGTGAAGACGCCCTATTGGCCCCTCACTGATCTGCCCCCAGACGAGCAGGGGGGTGTGGATAGGTGATGCTCCCCTTACTACAGACACAGAAGCAAGGCTCAGACACGTGTGGGCAGTGGCCCAGGGAGGTGTGGGGAAGAAGCGCCACCACCCATCGCCGGCCCACCACCACAGGCCCTTTGTCCTCAGGAGGCTCCTCCCTCCTGCCCCTGCAGCCTGTCTGGGGACCCTCCAGAGTTAAGTCATACCACGGGTCCCTCTGCACGAAGCCTTGCAGGGGACAAAACCAGAGGCCCACAGTGGCCTTCGAGCCCACGTCAGAACATCCCAGCAGGGCCCCCCGCCACACTGCCACTCTGTCCCGGGGCCACCGAGGGCGATAACACCCCCCGACCGCCTCCCCTCTGAGGCCGGGCCAGGTGGGTCTCCTCTGGGCAGGGGAGGCGAGAAGGCCAGAGGACTGACAGCGCTTCCCCTCGGAGCAGGGGGGCCAGGGGAGGACCAGGCTGGGGGGCAGGGGGCAGCCGGACATCCCCAGGGCCAGATCTCAGCTGTGTTGCTGTGACCCCTGGCAAGTTCATCTCTGAGCCTCGTCTGTAAAGCAAGGTGCACACCACCCCGTCCCCACAAAGCCACCGGGAGGACTGAGTGACGCCGAGGAGAGGTGGCAGCTCTCACGAGGTGGGAGACGGGAGCCCCCGCGTTGCCCTATGACCGTCCCCTCCAAGTGCCGAGGGCTGTAAGCTACAAGGCGGCCCCGGCTCCCCGCTCGGTCGGGCGGTGATAATCATCCCTGGCCCCGGCTCCCAAGGTTTGCTGTCGAGGGTGAAGTGAGTCCACGTGGGGCATTCTAGAAATGCTCACACGAGTTACTCAGAGGAGACCCATCCCTCACCGGGGTCTCCTTACTCTTCTCCCATTTGTATCTTGCTCACCAGGATTCCAACTCACATCAGGTTGGAAGCAGCCAACTAGAGAGACAGACGGCTGCCAGGAAGCAGACACGGAGGGGGTAGCAGAAGGTGCCACCAAGAGCGCAGAGGCAGCAGACACAGATGTAAGCGGGAACAAGCGCCCTTCAGTGAAGGGGTGGGAGCGCCGGGGACCCCGTGTTGCCACGGCCCAGGACAGACACCAAGGGGAAAAGAATAAACACCCCAGAACACCCTGTTTAAGAAGACAGTAGGGGGCTTCCCTGGTGGCGCAGTGGTTAAGAATCCGCCTGCCAATGCAGGGGACACGGGTTCGAGCCCTGGTCCGGGAAGATCCCACATGCCGCGGAGCAGCTAAGCCCGTGCGCCACAACGACTGAGCCTGCGCTCCAGAGCCCGCGAGCCACAACTACTGAGCCCGCGTGCCACAACTACTGAAGCCCACGTGCCTAGAGCCCGTGCTCCGCAACGAGAAGGCACCACGGCGAGAAGCCCGCGCACCTCAACGAAGAGTAGCCCTCGCCCTGCGCGGCAACGAAGACCCAACGCAGACCAAAATAAAAATGTACACTTGGGAATTCCCTGGTGGTCCAGTGGTTAGGACTCCGTACTCTCACTGCCGTGGCCCGGGTTCAATCCCTGGTCAGGGAACTAAGATCCCGCAAGCCGCGCTGTGCGGCCAAAAAAAAAAAGGACAGGACACTTGAGATACATCTCGGGGCAGGTGTCCGTGGGAACACTGCCCACACCAGACACTGGTTTTGGTGTTTTTCACTCAGGCTCAGCTCTCTGGAGGCACCCCTCCGCCAGATGGTCCTGGGAGCCCAGGTCTTTCTCCGCAGGCCCAGGGGGATTAGCCAAGAGCCCCGCACGGCCCCAGCTCCACTCACCTCTTTCTTCTTCCTCTTCCCTTTGGACCTGTTCTCCTTGAGCTTCTTGGACTTCTTCTTCTTGGGAAGGCTCACGGGCTCCTCAGGGAAAAAGTCATCGAAGCCTTCAAGGCCACCATCTTCTTCTTCTGGAAGAATCAGAAGGGAGAGGGGGTTACTCTGCTGCTTCCTTCAGGGAGACCCCCAGGGACACAGAGTGAGAGGCAGGGCCCGCTGGGACAGTCAGTTCCTCTGCCACCCAACTGTGCCGCGGCACGGCCACCCTGCCCTCCCCAGCCCACCCCCGCCCCTCCCCGCCTTCTCCGTCTAGTTCCCCTGCCCCAACCCCTCAAAGCCACTCCCAGACCCACCGAGTGGAAACCCAGCCCCTTGGGCTGTGTCACATCACCCCCATCACCCTCTCTGGGCCTCTCCTCCTCTCAACCTGTAAAATGGAACAATAGCCACCTACCCTGCTATGACAGTGCTTGGGAAACTGAAGCAAAAACAAATGACCAGGGCTTCCCTGGTGGCGCAGTGGTTAAGAATCCGCCTGCCAATGCAGGGGACACCGGTTCGAGCCCTGGTCCGGGAAGATTCCCACATACCGCGGAGCGACTAAGCCCGTGCGCCACAACTACTGAGCCTGTGCTCTAGAGCCCGCGAGCCACAACTACTGAGCCCGTGTGCCACAACTACTGAGCCTGTGCGCCTAGAGCCCGTGCTCCGCAACAAGAGAAGCCACCGCGATGAGAAGCCCGCGCACCGCGATGAAGAGTAGCCCCCGCTCGCTGCAACTAGAGAAAAGCCCGCACCGCAGCAACGAAGACCCAATGCAGCCAAAAATAAATAAATAAGATAAAATAGATTTTTTAAAAAAAAATGACCAAGTAAGAGGCCTTGTGGACATGGCTCCCCAGGGAGAAAGCAGCCCCACGGAGTTCACAAAGCCATCTCCAGCTGGCCCAGGGAGGGGTCGAGGCCCACCTCTGCCCTCCAGACGGCCACGGTGAGGCCAGGAGAGAGCCTGTGAGTGCAGGATGACAGGGACGTACAGGTCACTTCACCCTAGGACCACTTGGTGCCTTGGAGCAAGCGCCCGGCAGCTTGGAGGAGAGACCAGCACGGAGGATGCCAGGGCTCCCCTTAATGAGGATCCGAGGAGCACGCTGCCTCCCCTGCCTGGCCCCCATCCGCACCTGCCCAGGCCCACCCCCCGTCACAGGATGCCAAACACACTCCGCTGGGCACTCGGGACCATGGGACGGGCCACAGAGAGGTGGGGTTTCTAGAAGCTGCCCGCCTTTCCGGAATGCTCATTCCTTCACGCATTGGAAAGGCTGGGGGAGCAGGCGGGTGTATCACGTGGGCATCTTAGAAGAAGCTGCAGGCTACATGCTTCCTGCTGCCCCCAAAGGGAGCCCGGGGCTGGGGCCTAACTCCCACCCAGGAAGTCAGGGGTAAGAAAGGGCACGAGCCCTGGGTTCCTGGGACCGGACGTGGGCCCCAGGGCGGGGGGTGCGGAGAGCGGGAGGGCCCTCTTGGGGGCAAACGGCAGCAAAAAGACAGCGCAAGAACAAACCACCCAGACTAGAGCTATGCATCTGGCTGCCCGGGACGAAGGAAGCTTCCAGAAGGCACCGGCGCAACCTCCCAAGAGTCCACAAAAGGGGCCCACCAGCCAGCCAGCCTCCACCCACACCAGCGGCTTATGCCCCATCCCACACCCTTCACTGCCCCTGTGCACGGGCGGCGGGGGGGACATGACAGGGAGTCTCGCTCGGTCTGGGGTCTGCCTCGAGCGGGACCCCACTGTGGGCTGCCACCCTGGAGACCCTTAGGAGGGCAGAAAGTCCCAGGGCCACGCAGGGGACTTTCATATGGGAAATGGGCAGAGTGTCCTCACTGAATCGAGTTTCAATGATAGGCCCCCAACCCCGCCCAGGAAGTCTAAAAATTTTAGAGTAAAACATCCTGGCTGTTGAACGCGTCAGACCCACAGATGCTTGGACACGCCGACACACCCTGGGCGCTCCAACGTCCGCCCACCCTCCAGAGGGCTCCACCCCAGGGCCTGGGACCCTGCCTCCTGGAGTCCCCAGCGGGGAGGGGGAAGGCGCCCACCACTACACTCTGGGTGCAGCTAGAGGGCGCTGCTGACGCTGGTGGCCCAGTGAATGCCCCTCCCGCCCACACCTGGAGGGCCAGTTCCCACACGTACCACCCCCCTGCCCAGGGAAGGCGGGGGCTGCACCCTCTGTCTCAGCGCCCCTCTGCTCCAGGGCCCTCCTCCAGGGCTGCCAGGGGGCCTGTGGCCCTGCCCCTCAGGAGTCCACGGGGACAGGGCGTGCCCAAGTCTCAGTCCCCTCCCCATCCTGCCAGGCAAACACAGACACGGAGAGAGACCAACTCCAGGCAGGTGAGGGAGCTGCCGTGCAGGTGACACGAGGGTGGCCTGAGTACTGGCCTTCCCCGGGAAGCCAGCTCAGCGGTCCTGACTGGCAGACAGGGGCAGTGCTGAGGACAGGACCACATGGAGGGCACAGCTGCTGTGGCCCTGGCCAGGGCTACGGCCTACGGGGCGGGCAGCGAGGGCAGGCCCAAAGCTGGGTTTAATGTGGGCAGGCTTTGAGGGGAGCCAGGCTAGGGCAGCAGGAGCTGAGCCCGTCCTGTCCCCTGAGCCCTGGCACGGGAGAGGCAAGGATTTCGGGGCCAGTTGGAAACGTTCATAGGGACCCCCAGAGTCATCCTGGAGTGGAGGGCTCTGCGGGACAGCGACATGGCTGGCGGGGAGCCAGGCTGGCGATGTGATGATGCCGGTCCAGGCCTGCCCACTCTCCCACCGGCCTCCACCTCCCCCGGAGCCGCAAAGAGACCGCCTGGGAGAGCCACCCCCGCACCCTGGCCGTGCCCAGCACGGTTATGTAACGGGCTCAGCTGATGCAATCGGGAGGGGGCCTCTCTCTCCCGCCTCCTGCCACCTCCCCACGTCCCCTGTCCCCTCAGCAGGGCTGTCCCCAGACTGGGAAGGCCAGCCCAGCGCACGGTCACAGACTGACCAGCCAGCAGCACAGACAATGGATGCACAGGAGGCCGCGGGAGGTTCTAGAAGGAAGCCTGGGATCTCCCGCGGGCTGAGCCCCACCCTGCCTGGGAAGGAGGTAGGGGCACCTCTAGCCCTAACCCACGCCCAGGACAGGGCTCGGAGGAGAAGTCCTCAGGCCCTCTGCCCTTGGACAGACCCCTCCTCCATTCCCAGAAGACCTCACGGCCCAGGGCCATCTGTCTGGTTAAATCCCTCCTCCAGGGACCTTCCAGAGCTGGCACGCGACCACGGGGACCCCACCCTGCCCACCCCCCGTCTTCCTCCCCCGCAGGGCTTCTGGTGACCCTGAGGACGCCCAGGGCTGACCTCCTGTGACGCTGCTCCGCGACCCCCCCATGATCCCCACTCAGCCCTGACCCCTCCTCCCTCTTCTGCAACCGGCCCTGAGCTTCTTCGAAAACCAGACCTGGAGAGTCACAGCCAAGCAATCCTTTCCAGTGCCTACCGGCCCCTCCCGGAGCCCAGCCCTGTGCCTCCTCAGGTACCCAGCCACCAGTAAGGCGGGAGCCCGCCCGCCCCCGGGGGAGGGTCCTGTGGAGGAGCGGCCTCAAGACTCCTTGTCTGCCAGCTCCCGGCTGCCCCCAGCCCTTCCGGCCGCCAGGCCGTGCCCTCGCGCACCAGCCCTGCCCCTCCAGGGCCCGAGGCTCCATCGACCCCAGATGGGCTATAATTAGGACCCATTAGCCCTGATCTGTCTCCCAGGTCAGGGGCGGGGCCAGGGGAGACTGCTTCAGAGATGAGACAGGGGACCAGGTGGGGGACGGCAAAGAGAGGCACCTGCACCTCTGCTGCTTTCCCCCAGCCCCTCACCAGCTCCCTGCACACACTCGGGCTTAGCCCTGCGGGACCCCCAGGCTGCTCTGCAGGCTGCAGCCCAGGCAGCGGGGGTGGACCCTTCTTAGCGAAACACCTTATAACAGTGGAAGGACCTACCACCTGCACCAAGCTCGAAGCAGGTAGCATACGTTCATTTATATGAATTCATCTACTCCACACAGCAACCCTGGGAGACGGTACTATTATCACCCCCATCTGCAGACAAGGAAACAGGCTCCGAGGATCTCATCGCTTGCCCACTTCTGAGTCTCACAGCCGGCAGGTGGTAGAGCCAGGATGGAGCTCCGGCAGGTGGCTTCCACCACCAGGTGTGGTCCCCGCGCCTGCCCCTCCCTCCAGGTATAGGACCCTCCCAGAATGCAGACCTTCCCCACGTTTACTTCACAAGCATTTAAACAGCATAGCCCATGTGCCAAGCTCAGGCGCGCCCAGGGGACACTGAGGTGACTCAGGCCGGCCCCTGGTCTGAAAGATCACCTGTGGTCCCGCAGGGTGGGAGGGTCAGGGCTAGTCCACCGCAAGTCCCCATGCTCTGCCCGCCCCCTGCCCCTGTCCTCTGGGGACAGGGAACTTAGCACACACAAGGTGATCAGAGCGAAAGAAAAACTTATGACTGTGGAAGGAAGAGGTAGGTCGTCTGAGTCGGGGTGGCTGACAGATGTGGGGAGGTGGAGCCAGGAACCGGGTCAAGAGCTCCATCACCCGAGTCCGGAAAGGTGAGCAAATCTGTCAGCGATGGGGACCCAGCTCGACGTCCACCATCCTCTCCGAAGCCTGTGGAGAGGGTCTCCTTCCGTTCCCCCAAGCAGGAAACAAGACCACCTGGTGGCCAGGAGGAGGGACGGGGGAGCGCAGGCTTCGAACCACCACCCCTTCCTGGCGGGGTGGTCACCAATCCCTCCTCCACTGAGCCCACTTCCTCATTCTTAAAATGGGCCAAGTACTGGGAATTCCCTGGCGGTCCAGTGGTTAGGACTCCGTGCTTTCACTGCTGAGGGCGCAGGTTTGATTCCTGGCGGGGCAACTAAGATCCCACAGGCTGAGCGACGCGGCCAAAGATAAACAAACAAATAAATATTTAAAGATAAATGGGCTGAGGACTGTCTTTCTCACGGGGTGATGAATTAGAAACTGTGAGACGCAGGTTAAGTGCCTGGCAGCGGCAGGCAGGGCCCAGGGCCTCAGGAGGGTTAGGATGGCCGGGGCTGAAGGAGTGGATGGCGGGGGGGAGGGGGAGGGGGTCTCCCGTTTGGCCACTGCTGGGCCAGGGGTTCTCAGGGCCGCCCTAGGGCTGGCCAAGGAGGGGTCACCAAGACTAAGGTTCCCATCAGCTCTTGGAGTGCCCCCCACACCACAGGTCTCCACTGACATTGCTGGGGGGGGGCAGTTCTCCTGCCCAAGAGAGGATTAATAATTCATTTATGACATTTAACAAAACCCAGACACCACCTCACCGGCATCTCATCAAACAAAACGTCAGTCCTGAGCACCATGGGCGGGCAGGCAGGCAGGTGGGGGCGGAGGACAGGGGAGGCTTTTACCCGAAGGGACTGGGGCCCGGAAAGAGTGAGGATGGAGGAGGCTGGGGGCCCAGAGCACTGACGGGGAAAAGGAGGAAAGAGAGGCCAGGAGGGAGGGGACGGGGACAATAGAGGAAAAGAGAGGGACAGCCAGACAGACAGAGAGAGAGAAGCAAGGACTCGGGGAAGACAGCCTGACAGACTTGGAGACAGACAAAGGGATAGACATGGGGAAAGAGTGAGTGAGAATAAGAACAGGAAGAGGGAAATAAGGACAGAGCCAAAGAGGTAAGGCAGGAAGTCTCAAAAGTTTTACCTGCAAAAACCCCAGAAAGTCAGACACCGTGTACTGTGTTCAATACTCGCTCAGAGAAGACATGCAAGAAATCTATGCTGGGTGGGTGAGTGGATGGACGGATAGACAAATGGATGACGGACGGATGGACAGACAGATGAATGGACCGATGGATGGATGGATGGACTGGACAGATAAACAAATGGATGGATGGATGGATGGATGGATGGAAGGAAGGAAGGATGGATGGATAGATGGACCGATAAATAAATGGATGGGTGGATGGATGGATGGACCGATAAATAAATGGATGGGTGGATGGATGGATGGATGGATAGATGGACAGATAAATAAATGGATGGATGGATGGAAGGAAGGAAGGATGGATGGATGGACCGATAAATAAATGGATGGGTGGATGGATGGATGGAAGGAAGGAAGGATGGATGGATGGACCGATAAATAAATGGACGGGTGGATGGATGGATGGACAGATAAATAAATGGATGGGTGGATGGATGGACGATGGGTCAATGGATGGATGGATGGAGGGAAGGATGGATGGAAGGAAGGAAGGACTGGACAGATTAAATAAATGGATGGGTGGGTGGGTGGATGGATGATGAATGGGTAGGATGGCTGGCCAGTGTATGGTGGGTGTACTGGTTGGTTTTGTGGTTGGATGGGTAGATGTTCTGGTGGGAGGGTGGATACATGGGTGGGTGGATTAACAAGTGGGTGGGTGATTGAATGAATTGGTGAAATGATAAATCAATTTAGAATGCGGTGACTATCCCACAGGCCAAGCCACCGGGCCAAGTGTGCTATAACCACTTTACCTCCCTCCTCTCAGCAAAAAGGATTAAATATGATCAGGCTCCCTGGGAGGCCCCAAACCCACACTTGCCAACGTGGGGGGAGCAAACTAAGAAGGCACAGACCTTCAGGAATCATGGCTCTCTCTCCCTCCTGGTCCCTGGGCCCACAGAAGCCTAGATGGGCTAGGCGGACCTGGGCCAGTCAGGTGCCAGAGTGGTCACACTGTCTGGCCTGGAGAGAAGATGGGCTCACCAGCTCTAGGAAACCCACCCCTCTGTGTGGGACTGAGGAAGGGCTGGGCCTACACGGAAGGGAAAAGGCCTGGGATGCTGAGGCCCTCTCCTCCCTCCCTCGCTCCAGTCCCTCCGGCCCAGGCTCCCAGCCCCCCAGCTTACTGGATGAGGGTGCGTGTCTCAGAAGCATTTCCTTGGCGAAGGCAGGCCAACTGCTCCCCTTGGATGGTGCTAATTATAAGCCACACTTTACTGGGCACCTATTATGTGCCGGGCACTGTGACCTACTCGTTCCACGTGCACCGCCTCTTCAGTCCTCGTAACGAGCCCTCTATGAGGTCGCTGACGCCACAGCCCATTCCACAAGTGGGGACACTGAGGCAGAGGGACGGGGTAGCTTGGCCAAGGTCAGGCCACAAACAAGCAGCAGAGGCGGAGCCACCTGACTCTTGAGCCCTCTCTTGGACTAGCCCTCTGAATGCCCAGGAGAATCTGGCAGCTGGGGTCCCTGAGCCCGAGAGGCAGGCATCTCCCCCCACCCCCGCAAGCAGGCTCAACTACCCGCCCCGATGCCAGAGAGCTGCCCGACCAAAGCCCGGGTGGCAACGAGAACGCTGCTGAGGGGGGTGGTGGACGGGCAAAGTGAAGACGGCAGGCCTGACAAGCACTGAGTCCGCTGCAGCAGATTGAAAACTCAGTGTGACAGCGCCCAGCACACCGGCGCCCCCATCCACAAACTGCCACCTGGGGGACCTGCTGGCCCTACATCCCTGTGGGCCACGGCCACGGGCTCAGGCTGAGGGCTGCAGAGAGGCCGCAGTGGAGGGTAGGGGGCCAGGCGGCCAGTACTTCAGGAGAGACACGAGGCCCGGGCTGAGGCTGTCATCACGTCCAAAGGCCAGGGTGACCCAGGGACCCCCAGCCCTCAGACACTGAGACCACAACCCTCTCTCTAGCGCCCACAGTGGGTGGTCACGGGAGTCACACCCAAGGTGGGAACCCACGGACACAAGTCAGCTGATGATAACATTCCAGGGAAGCACCGCCAAGAAAATAAAGCATTAAAATGGGCCTGAGAGTGGCAGGGGTGGGGCTACGCTGGAGCCAGGAGCTGAGACCTAACCGGCAGGAAGGAGGCAGGCAGCTGTGAGCCGAGGAAAGCTTGGGTCTGGCAGGGGTCACGGCCCATGCTCAGGGCAGGATGGAGCCTGGGGGGTTCCAGAAGCATCAGGGAAGCCAGAGTGTGAACAAGGAGGTCGGGGTGGAGATGAGGGTGGAACAGAAAAGGGACTTTGCGGTCCGTCCAAGCCGTGGGGGTCCGGGTCCACTTTGTGTTTTCAAAGGTGACCCTGGCTGCTGAGCGGAGCGTGGTCGGTGAGAACTGGTTAGGAGGCTCTAGAGGGGACCAGCCGGAAGGGACAGTGGCTTGGACCAGGGACACAGAGAGGAGCTGGCAGCTCGGGAAGGCTCAGGACATGCTCTGGAGGTGGGAGCCCCTGGCCTCGCTGAAGGACAGGCTGCAGTCTCTGCTCTGCGGGACTTTGGGGGCCTTCCTAGAGGCCCTGGGGCCAAGCCCACCGCGCCACGCCCTGCCCTGGAGTGACAGGGGCAAGCACGAGGGAGGAAAGGTGGTGGGCAGGCGACTGGGACCAAGGTCCAAGTGGAGTGAGCTGGGTGCCCGCCAGTCTGGGGGCACCTTCCCTGGCCTCCTCGCCTCCCCCCGCCTCCGAGCCCTGACACTACCAGGGAGAGCCAGAATGCGTGCGGAAGGGGGACAGGGGACCCCATCAGGGGGCTGGTGAAGTCCCAGAAATAAGCCTGCTGACGCACGTTCAGCTGTCCACTGGCCCCATCGGTGCCACAAAGGGCCACGCCCCAAGCACCACTCGCTGAGGAAGCCAGTGACCAGCTTACCAAGGAGCCAGCTTCCTGAGTAGAAAACAGCCATGGGTTCCAGTGCCTGTGCTAGGCCTCTGTGTTCCCTTCCGGGAAATGGGCCTAATTCCCTGGAATTCCCAGCACGCAACAGTCAACTATTGTCCAAGCAACTCCGCCCATGTGTGGCCACCTCACCCCCACTCCCCTCACCCCAGCAGGCTCTTTGCAAACTTGGCTGCACTGCCTGAAAGGCAGGGTGAGCCCCCAGTCACCCTGTTTAAGCAAGCAAACAAGTGGGCAGGGGGGAGGAGACCCCTCAGTGGGCATGGCCACCTGGTGGGAAGCCCCTCACTAGGAGAGGCAGAGCAGCGGCAAGCTGCCGCCCCTGGGTCCTCCCCTTCTCACCTCCTGCACACAGGAGTTAAGGTGCCAATCTGTGGAATATGCTCCCCCCTGGGGCCAGACAGCCCACTCCAGGGCCAGGGAGGGCTCCGGCACCGCCCACAAGTCCCTCAGGAGCCCAGGAGGGGCCATGACTCGGTGCGGGGAAGCTGCGATGTGACAGAGTCCCCCAGAAGGGAAGGAGGAAGGCTGGTTGACAGGGTGAGGCCCTGCTCAGCTGTGCCAGGAGGGGAAACGTCCTAAACAAACGGTGAGCAGTTAAGTGAAGAATGACCCTGCAAGGCTTCCCCTGACGCACAAGCCCTCTTTCTGCTGAATTCTGGAGAGGGGTGGCGAGGGCAGGGGCGGTGGCCCTGCGAGGCAGGCCCGGAGCCAAAGCAGGGTGGGCTGGGAACGCCACTAGCCGGGCGACCGCGGGCTGGAGGCGCCGGCCGGCGCTAGGGCGCGCCAGGAAGACGCCGGCGGCCCGGGCAAAGTGCTTGGGAGCGGCGGTCACGGCACCCGGCGGCCGGGGAAGGGGAGCGGGAGTCCGAGCCCGCGCGCCTCAGCCCGGAGCTTTCGTGGGCCCGGAGGGAAGCCGCCCCAGCCAGGGCGCTCGCCCTCTCCCCGAGTACGTCCCGTCCTCCGCCCGCTTCGGGCCCCACCCAGCGCACCCTGGGGCCGGGATCGGCCGGGTCCGGGTATCTGGTCCCGCCGGCCCCCGCCCGTCCCCGCGAGGCCAGGGGTGCGCGGCGCGGGCCGAGAGCGCAGAGTGCGCGGTACCAGCAGCCGAGCGCGACTCCCGCCCCCTTCAAGGGCACGCGGGCTGACCCCCGCGGCGCCGCGCCCCCTCCCCGCTGCGGGCGCCCGGCGCGGGCCCCCGGCGGTCCTCCGCCCGCGCCGCGGCCAGGGTGGCCCCG
>NC_041216.1:27923593-27926509 GCF_002837175.3 Physeter macrocephalus
CCGCGCCCCGCCGCTCGCCCAGCCCCGCGCCCTTGGCCGCGCGGCGCCAGCAAGGCGGGAACGCAGCCCGTCGCCCCCTCCCGCGCGCCGCCAGCGCCGCCCGCGAGGTCCGGCCCCGGGGCCCCGCCGGTCGCCTCGCCCCCCGCCGCCCGCCCCGGGCGCAGCCGGCGCCCCGCTCACCTGACATCTCGTCCTCGTTCTCCATCTCGTCCGCGAACAGCCGCGGCAGCTCCTCCTCGGTGCCCAGCGGGCCCCGCATGCCCGGCGCGGGGGGGAGGGGAGGTGGGCGCCCCCCCTCCCGCCGGGCGCGGTGCCAGCCTTAACCCGTGCGCTGCCGGACGGGCGAGCACGGCGGGCGAGGCGGCCTCGGCGAGAAGATGGCGGACGCCTGCCCCCCCACCCCCCCAAACCTCCACCCCGCCGTCTCGACCCCCTTCCTCTCGGCCGCCTTCGCCCCGCTCCCCGCAAAGCCCGGGCTGCTCCGCCCACCGCGCCCCGCAGCCTGAGTCCCGCAGCCAGCCGAGGTGGCGGCGGCAGCGCCGGCGGCGCAGCAGCCAGGCGGGGGGAAGGGGGTGGGGGGGCGGGGGGCGGCACACATGCCCGGATTGTGACGTCCAGTCTGGTTGCTGTGGCAACCCCATCCCATCGTTCCGGCAGCGCGACTAGTTAACAGCAGAGAACAAGTTGGGGGGACTAGTCCTGAGACTCTGGGTGCGGGGTGGGGACAGGGCGCTCCGGCAGGGGGAGCCGTCGAGGCGACCACGCGCCCGGGGACCCGACGGCCGAGCGGGCAGCTGGGACTCGGATGGGCCGGGCCCGGTGGGAGGCGGGGAAACGCCGGCCCGCGCACCCCCGGCAGGGCCCAGTGCCGCTGCCGCCCCCGCCCGGGAAGGGTCCCCAAGGGCGCGGAGGCGGGGTCCCCGGGGCAGCGGGCAGCGAGCTCCCGTACTCCGCTCACACGCGCCGAGACCGTGGTCGCCCCGCACCGGCCGCAACACGCTTCTTTCTAATCCCCTTTCCAAAGAGGATTCGAAGAAAAATGCGTTCCGCACTTGGGGAAGGGCCGCCCTGGAGACACTGGGTCTGATTCCTCCAGAAAAATCTGTACAGGCTGGCTCCTCCCTCACCCCATCGCGCCCCGCTCCCACCGCCACGTGCCCACTTCCAAAACGCCCCTCCAGGCGGGGTCCGCTTTAAACACATCCAGACCCCCGGGGGTGATGCGGCTCTGCGTTCTTTGTGCCCAAAACTCCCGCGCGGAGCGGGAAGGAACCGCGCCGCCAGCCCTCGGTTGTTAAAGGTGAAGATGGAGGCCAAAGCCCTCGGGAGCAAGACTAGAATTTTAAATAAGCACCACCAGTCTCGGCTGCAGCAAGTCTTAAAGCTACTCTAAGAACTCAAAAGTTTCAGGGGCGGGCTTTCTAACCCTAGAAGAGCCAGGAAAGGGAGGGCGCCCTCACCTCACTGCCTGGGGCCAGACACGTTTGGGGGAAGCCACTGGAGACCCAGTCATGCCAAGGACCCTCAAGATCTACCTGACTTGGGAAGCCCAAAGCAGCAGGGAGGAGGTTTCCTCTCTGGCACCCACCCCTCTGGTATTGGCTGAGCACTCGCTCCATCCAGGTGGGCATTCACCTATCTGTTTCACCAGTACCCGAGCCACTGGCATCACCAGGAGGGCTCTTCCTTCCTGGGGACTTTGAGGAAACAGGAGAGTTGTGGCTGCTTGGCAAGGGCCCCTAGTGCAAGACCTCTTGGGGAGGTGGCCACAACCCGCTCCACAGTGAGTCCAAGCTGTGACCTGAAGGTGATGGATGGCGTGGGGAAAGCTGGAAAAATATGCAGCACATTTTTTCCTCCCCCTTCCGACCTAGTGAATTGCCAGCAAGCCCCAAACCAAAGCTCCTCTTCAGTCATGCCTGGGAGAGAACAGTTCTGTCCAGCCTCCCAGAAAAAGTGCAGGGCGCTGGGCACCCCATCTCCTGGATCACTTTTAAACCACATTAGGAGAGATGTTGAATCTGCCCCGAGCAGGTGGCCTGCGAGGGCCAAGGGAAGGGACTAAGAAAGCAAGGGATCCTCCTGGCCTGAAGCTGTATTTCACCTCCTGGGCATGTAGCTGAGGGAACCTCAACCACTGAGGCTTTAGCAGGCCTGCATTTTCCCTGGCAAGGCTGCCTTCCTCTTTCCAGACCTCCTGTCTTCCTGAATGTTAACCAAGAAAAGACCCTAAGTGCCTCCAAACTCCCCACCCCAGTCCCCAGCCCTGCCCCCAACCCCTCCCACATGGTGGAATGCGTTCAGGACACTTCCACAGGTCCCCCGTCCCACTTCAGAGAAACTGTGACCTACAGCATTTCCCATCACCAGAGAGCCCACCACACACGCACCATTAACCTTGGCTCCAGTTCCCAAGGTGAGGTTAAGTCAGACATCATTCAACAAATAACAGTTCCAACTGCTTAATTTGGCAAATTGGAGTCGAGATGTTTATCACCCATAATCCTCTCCCCGTCCTTGTTCTTGCGATGGCTGCAGCTAGGTAACATTACTTAATGACCAAAAGCAAAGCAAAACAGAAACTGGAAGGGCAGAAACAAATGGATTTTTGCCTAGAAATCTCTAGTTTAAAGGAGAGCGTTGATTACTGTTAAACTATCAAATATGCATTTTAATAACAATGGACCAAAAATGACTGCTGTTAAAAACAAGCCCCAAGGGCTTCCCTGGTGGCGCAGTGGTTGAGAGTCCGTCCGCCTGCTGATGCAGGGGACGCAGGTTTGTGCCCCGGTCCTGGAGGATCCCACATGCCGCGGAGCGGCTGGGCCCGTGGGCCATGGCCGCTGAGCCTGTGCGTCCGGAGCCTGTGCTCCGCAACGGAAGAGGCCACAACAGTGAGAGGCCCGTGTACCAAAA
>NC_041216.1:27927412-27958627 GCF_002837175.3 Physeter macrocephalus
GCCCCGGTCCTGGAGGATCCCACATGCCGCGGAGCGGCTGGGCCCGTGGGCCATGGCCGCTGAGCCTGTGCGTCCGGAGCCTGTGCTCCGCAACGGAAGAGGCCACAACAGTGAGAGGCCCGTGTACCAAAAAAAAAAAAAAAAAAAAAAAAAAACAGGCCCCAAAAGGTGAAAATTCTATAAACTCTGCAGTTCCAAGAGGAAGCCTGTCATTACGGTAACAGTTTAACGAGACATGATTCTCGGATTTGCTGATCACAAAGCTTGTGATTACACCTCAATGACAATTCAAAATCAAAATATTTTAGGGCTTCCCTGGTGGCGCAGTGGTTAAGAATCTGCCTGCCAATGCAGGGGACACGGGTTCAAGCCCTAGTCCGGGAAGATCCCACATGCCGCGAAGCAACTAAGGCCGTGTGCCACAACTACTGAGCCCACGTGCCACAACTACTGAAGCCCGCACGCCTAGAGCCCGTGCTCTGCAACAATAGAAGCCACTGCAATGAGAAGCCCCCACACCGCAACAAAGAGTAGCTCCCATTCGATGCAACTAGAGAAAGCCCGCACGCAGCGACAAAGACCCAACACAGCCAAAAATAAATAAATAAAATCAAAATATTTTAGAACGGACCTAGTGATTGTCATACTGAGGGAAGTCAGTCAGTCAGACAAATATCATATGACATCACTTATATGTGGAATCTTAAAAACTGGTACAAATGAACGTCACGAAACAAAGTCACAGATGTAGAACACAAACTTATGGTTACCAAGAGGGAAGGGGGGGGATAAATTGGGAGACTGGGATTGACACACTACTGTATATAAAATAGATAACTAGTAAGAACCTACTGTATAGCACAGGGAACTCTACTCAATACTCTGTAATGACCTATATGGGAAAAGAATCTAAAGAAGTGGATACATGTATAGGTATAACTGAATCACTTGGCTGTACAGCAGAAACTAACATTGTAAATAAACTATACTCCAATAAAAATTCATTTAAAAAATCAAAACTATTTAAAAAAATATATTGGCTCTGTCCTAGGTTACCAAGCAGAAGCCTCTCCCCTTGGTACTGCCAAATCTGTAGTTGTCTCTTGTCAGGGACCCACCTCCTAGGGATGTGCCCCCCTCACAGGAAGGGGCCCGCACAGGGCCCTGCTTACAGCCTTGTGAAGTTTGGGGGTAAGTCAGCAGAAGGGCCAGGCAGCAAGAGGAAGGAGAGCCAGCTTCCAGGCTCCCCTGAGCATGTCAGTGATGGACCAGGGGACCATTATCACCTTACTGGGGTCCTGCTCACCTTCCAAGAAACCAAGAGACCCCTAAAAAGGCTGAGGCCTAAATACCCCAAAACATTCTGTAATTTTGACCAATTGTCTTAAAATATATTTGATGTGATCCAGCTCTCCCACTTTTCCCCCCATCTGTGACACCAAGGTTTCCTAACACCTCTGTGCTAGGCACCACTTACCAGCCAGCACTGGTCTATTTCACCACGTGGCTCATCCCGAAATGCTAGGAGGATGACGCTATTCAGAAAAGCACAACTTCACCACTGAAAAAGCCACAGAAGGGGGTAGTGGGGGCTTTTGAAAAGAAAACAACAAAATTAAACCTCAGATGAGAGATGGTGTTGAGCCAGCCAAGGGTGAAGCCGTGCTGGATTTGGAGTCAGCTGAGGACAAGGCTGCACCAAGTTCCTATTTCACTATCCTTATGCACTTAAATCTCAGCTTGAAAAGCTCCAAGACCCAGTCTCTTCCTGTGCCTTGATCAGGCAGGTGAAATGGGTCTAAACTGTGGCTCGGGCACAGCTGGGATAATGGGTGCCATGTAATTCAAGTTCACATCACGTATCCATCAGAAAAAGTCATGTGTTTGCAAAGTTATCCTCCGGCTCTGGGTCTGAAGAAATTCTACGTGGAGAGTTCGGTTGTAAGTCAACTCCAGAACCTGAAGCACCGCGGCATAACTAGGGTGAAGAAAGTGGGAATAAAAGACACATGTTCTTCTCAAACTTAATGGAGTCCAAGGTCATTGTTGGTACAGCAATTCATCAGTGAGGACAAACAACCAATTTATTGTTGCTAAACAGATTAACATGCCAATCCTTTAAAAAAAAAAAAGGCTTGTACAATAATAGTAGCCATGCGTTAGCCACTTTAATATAAAATGTGATCAAAAGTCAAAATACAAGAGTTCAAAAGGCATAGAAAAACCAAGAAGTTTCCATTTTATTACAAGTTTTAAATCCTGGGAATAGTTTTGTAAAAGAAACAACTTATATGCTAATTTCAGCCCAGGGCTAATTTTTTTACAACCAAACTAAGAATTACTACAAAGGAACATCAATGCAACAAACAAGTAAAATTTGCAAACCCAAGTCACAAACTTGCTAACAAAGTTAATAATCATGGTAATGGACTGCACCAAAGAGCAACTGATGCCTCAGTTAAATTTGAAAGAAACACTGCCTTCTCTAGGGCAGAGAAACATGCAAACAATTCTGCTTCAAGAAATTTGCATAGAAATAGAAAATGCTAGAGCCTTTACCACAAATGAAATTACAAAGCCTCAATATGTTAAATTCAACCCAAGGAGCACCAAATGTTAAATTGGAGCCAAGGTATGACTCAAAACATTTAATTTCCAGCTATGCAACTAGCAAGATCACAAGAATTTCAGGTGCGGAAAGGCACCCTAGGCAAGCTCTTGAAAGACATGAATTTGATACAATGTAATCTTAAAACAATGCAGGCATTCCTATAAAATTTAAATTTTAGAGGGCACCATAAGGCATCAGGGTCTCTTCTCACTCTTGATATTCTGCCAGCAACAATCACATCTTTATGATCTCATTAATGACCTTTCACAGATCTCTAGCCTCTCTACACATACAGCAGAACCCCTAATATCGTGGGAAGCCCTTTCAGTTTGGCCCTGCTTAATGTGTTTGTAGAATGACTTTTAAGCCCAGTCGTGGCCTAAATGCTGTGAACGGGGCTACTCCCTGGGCATCTCAACACTTCTCTTCACCCTGAGCTGTCTCCCAGGCCCCTCTCGTTCACACCTGCCCCCGTGGTAAGACTCCAGAACTCTGGGATTCTGATCCTGACCCCCGGGAACCTCACCGACACCCACCTTTGGAAGCTCCACTATCCCTCACCTCCAGCTCCCCCTGGTGGGGTTCAAAGTGACAGTTTGGTGCAAAGACTTGTAGAAACAATGATTATTTACAAATTCGTATTTTGTAGACCTTTCCTTAATTGAACACCCGCGACTTTTTTACAGTCGCTCTCCAGACCCTTTCCCGAGGTGTAGTAGAATATGCGAGGCAAAAGGACCACGTTTTATTTCTACAGGAAGAAAAAGGATTAACATACATAGTAACTGTGTGCGTCGAGTAATCTGTAATCAGAAAATGAAAAGACAAATGCCCCAAAAGCCTGCATTTTACCAACACTGCCACTTTCCCCAAAAAAGAACCTCAGAACCAAGTCACTGGATCTGCTTTCAGTGGATCAGGAGTTCCCACATTTGCATTCCTCAGTCTTTGAGCAAAGTACCAGATGAAAGTGACCCACCCCTTTTTGTGTAAAATAGTGACTGACTCACACCTCCGCGGCCCTCATCCACCTGTTCCATGTCAAACAGTAGTCAGTTCCCTTGAAGGAGACTTACCCATTTTGGTATTTCTACCAAAAGAATTGAAATTTTCAAGCAGAAAAAATGTTTAATTACAAGCTGTTCAATCCACACTGCAGAGATACAAGGAAAGCCACCATTTTGTTTCCTAAATTTTATTTAAGAATTCATACAAAATACTCCAGATAACTGAGTTTCAATCCTCATCTTCCTCCTCTTCTTCATCTTGATTAATCTGGAAGTAACGTAATTCGTAACTTTCTTTGCTGTTAGCAACTACGCGTAACCAATCACGGAGATTATTCTTCTTCAAATATTTTTTGGTGAGATATTTCAAATACCTGCAGAGAAAGAACACTTCAGAACCGCACCAGGTACAAGGCCTTCTCTTACATTCTGAAACACTAACTTTTATCAAACCCCCTCCTGCATTCAAAGTTATTACAATTCAAGGTGTTTTCCCATGGTTCAAAAATGGCAAAAATAGGCAAATATTACACCCAGCCAACGCTCTAACGAGAATAAACATCAATCACATTTCATTTAACCTGGACATAAAAATGAGAACAGATTTAGATGGGACTGCTGTCCATGAAACAATAGCCCTCACCTATAAAATGGTTTTTAGCGACCACCAGGGAAAGAGACCAAGGTAGTAATTTGGCACAATTAAGCACACAATCTCAGTACCTTTTATTGAGAAACCGCTGGATTTCCAATGTGCTCCAAGTACTTCACCTCACTGACTGAAACCTGCCAGTGAGGTTGCTGGGTTACTGGGACCGGGGCTGAGGGCCGTGTGACACACACACACTCACTCCCTCCCTCCCTCCCGCTGCGTGACGCTCATCCCCCAATGCTCCCCGGGGCTGAGGGCCGTGTGACACACACACACACACACACACACACACACACACACACTCACTCCCTCCCTCCTGCTGCGTGACGCTCATCCCCCAATGCTCCCCGCCCCCCACCGCAACCGCCCCGACTGCGACTGTGCAGTGAGAGTACTTGGCCTCTAGTCCATCCACCCAGCAGGTGCCTCGGCCTGAGCGAGCTCAGCAGCCAACCTGCACAGCGCTGTCAGCAAACTGTGTTCACCTAAAGGCAGCGACGCCTCTTGTGCTCAAAAGAAAGCCTGCAATCTTGTTTCTTCTCTCAGCTGTCTGCTTATGAGGCCCTGAGGTTTATCTATTCTGGCATCTTCCCAAAGCCATAAAGAGGAATGCCCAGCAAACCCACCACTGGGCAAATTAACCTTTCCAGACCTCAGATTCGCCCTCTGTAAAATAGGACTCATGATACTTCACATCTCTTCAGACTGGTACAAGGACTAAATGAGATGCATGGGCAAACTGTGGCACTTTAGCCAGGACCCAAATATTAACAAACCAACAAACTCAACACCTCCAAGAAATGAACACTGTTCAACTGTCTTACTTACGCCAACAAAGCAATCTTCACAAAGATGTGAAGATCTCAGTTCAATTCTACCCACTTTTCCCTACATAAAAATAAATCAGTTTGTTAGTTTCATCTGAAAAGTATTCTTTTTCCATTTATTATTTCTACTATATTGTATTCAGGTGAGGTGGTTAATTCAAAAGTTTAGGTGGTTTGAGTATTTTCCTAATAGAATGTTGGGGGAAGCTAGGTTAAAAGCGCTTCCCTGAGAGCTCTGCAGAAGCCCAGTGGGGTGGGTGTTAAGCACACCCTGGAGGCCCTCCAGTTGCCCCATCTCTCACTCTATCAAACTGCCTTCTGCACAAATGAAATAACGCAGTCAGGCAGAACAGGAGTAGTTCACTTAGCTTTAAAGTCATCTCTTGACTGTTTTAGTTAAAAATGGAAGCAAAGGGGAATTCCCTGGCGGTCCGGTGGTTAGGACTCGGTGCTTTCACTGCCAAAGGTGCTGGTTCAATCCCTGGTCAGGGAACTAAGATCCCGCAAGCCGCACAGCACGGCCAACAAATATTAACTGATTAATTAATTCAACCCTATTCTTTACATAAACAGATAAAAGCAAAGGCTTAACTATAACCAACTTGTCCTAACACTTCAAACTTCCCACTGTTTGATTCAGTTTGATTAAACTCTCCTAAGAATTATACGCCAGGCTCTGGGCTAGGAGCCAGGTATAAACACGTCCAAGTCCTTAGTGACTTGCAAGGTGTTTTTAACCTCGTTCTCAAAACAAAAGACATAAACATAGCAGGGCACGTGAACTGATGCCTCCAACTTTAAAAAATCGGCCCACAGGAATTAACAGAGTGGCTTCAGTCTAAACTGAGATTTCAGATCCCTCACCTAATTACAGTAGCATTTACAGGGGGAAAAAAAAAACCAAAAAAACCATAAAATTAAAAACGAAAGCTCTTCAACGTCATCTAGAGGCAAAGGAAGCAATACCTTCACTTTTAAGAACACAGTCTAAGCAAGTCCGAGCATCTTTACTGCTTGAAATACTTTAGCCTGTGAAAAACAAAACTGTAAAAAACTACTAAGAGTTGAATACTTTTAACTACCATAACATTCATCCATTCATTCACCACCCCGTTACACTGGACACTGCTCCAGAGGTTAACAGAGGTAACCACAGAGCAGATTACTCAAGGTGGAGTAACATTCCTGGCCAAGGTGGGGGTGGGAATCTTAGTGCTAGGATGCAGGCAAGAAATGCTCATCTCTTTCCCATACCTTTTGGAAAAAGGCACCTCGGAAGTTACAGTGATCTTGCTTTTGCTTCTTTCGATTGTTACAACACCTCCTCCGAGATTCCCAGCTTTTCCATTCACTTTGATTCTTTCCTGAAGAAACTGCTCCTGTAGAAATCATCAAATTGACCAGTTCACCCATCTCATTTTCTTTATACTCCTAACTCTAAGCAAATAGTTCATTAAATGTCCAATCTTAAAAAAAAAGGAAAAGAAAAAAAAATCTTTGGCAAAGGATCTGAAATCTAGCAACAGCAATTAGAAGATGGTACTATTCAACTGTTTACACATGTAACTGAAAACATCCTAGCAAGAACATACGTGACTGCTCCCACACATGGTCAACGAGCCTCCACGCCATGGAAGGCTCTGACTCCTGGGTCACAGGAAATAGTCAGGAAACCCAGGCCCAAACTTACAAGATCCAGGCAACCAAAGTGACAAGCAACTTCTGGACCTAAGACATATGAAGCACTGTCCTCTGTGTGGTAAGAGAAAATGGGTCTTCAATCCAGCAGAACAACAAAAACATACGGTGACCAAAACGATTACAGACCTGCTGAGGGGCCACGGGCATCACCACCCAACAGCAGAAGGGACAGTGGCCTAGGAGCCCAGAGATGGACTCTGGGCAAACCCCGTGGAAGCCCGGGCTGGTCATTCACTTCCATGAGTTTCAGGAGTCTCTGACCAAAACGGAGGACTCTTTTGGTTTTCTTGCTATTGCAGAGATATGAAGTCCCGTCACCTCCCAATTCCTACAGCCCTCTATTTAAAAACTCCAATACACAATATGTTAACTGGCGACCTGGGGCGGGGGGGGGGGGTGCGGGAATGATTAGGTCAGAAATCCTGACCTTTGCATCTCAGACTCATAAATGACTCGTGTTGGGGGGGGGTGTGTGTGTGCGGGAATGATTAGGTCAGAAATCCTGACCTTTGCATCTCAGACTCATAAATGACTCGTGTTTTCTATCCTCAGGAGGCGTCTAGAAGGAAGACAGTCACATACACAGGTGAGTACAGAGGGAGGAAGGGAGAAGGGAATGTCAGAACAGGGCCATCCCAGACACAAACTGGAAGAAGCCACAAGTTATGAGGGACAAGAGGCCACGGAGAAAAGCAAGAAGTCACTGGCTGGAGAAGGAACTAAGGAGTCAAGTAAAGGACTTCTTGCAGGACAGGGCAGGACACAAAAGGCATCTACAAGAGGGCAGTGAACTACAGGTTACCCGAATTCCACACTTTGTAAGTAGTGGCTGTAAACCAAACTTTTAATTTTTTTCTTTGAAAATTATTCTTGTTGTAATATTTATCTTGCAATAGTTGACCTTCTGGAGACTAAAGAGAAAATGTCAATGTAGGGTTCTGCACAATATGTCTGAATTCCCCCAAGCTTGGCTATTGGAGAGGAAAACAGTAAAATGCCAAAACCAAGTGCAGAGTCAAAAATGTGGCAATGAGGTTAATTTTTCTAGACTTATGTGAAATAGAGGGGATATTGGGGAATGGGGCCAACATGTGGGTAAAA
This sequence comes from Physeter macrocephalus, assembly GCF_002837175.3. Lineage (NCBI taxonomy): Eukaryota > Metazoa > Chordata > Mammalia > Artiodactyla > Physeteridae > Physeter > Physeter macrocephalus. The sequence goes on from NC_041216.1 coordinate 27,935,312, forward strand.
AATCAATACAGAGCAAGGCCTGAACAAGCTGCAATTACAAATCAGCAAGCAGGATATTTTCACATAAACACTGAAGCTCTGACGCTTAATAAAACAGAAAACTCAAGGAGATGCTGCCATCTGTCCAAGGCCCCGGAGCCAAGCATCAGGCCCAGGCCACAGGCACCCCCTTGGCCCTGAGGGTCAGGGCCCACAGTTTACACTTAAACACACCCAAGTGCAAAGGTTTGCCTGTTTCCTAGTAAATTTTAAGTAAAATCATTTTTGGAAACTGAAGGAGAAGATGATGGGGCAGTTCTCTGGCACTGACGTGCTAGAGTGCATCTCCTTTACTCCTCACAACTGCTACACAGGAAAGCAAGGATTAGAAACAGAACTAGACAAAGGTCCAGCCAGGGTCAAACAGCAGAGCCAGAACAGCAGAGTAGCCAGGGCCAGCCAGCAAACATGCTCCAGGAGGTCTTCTCAGCAACAACTCAAAGGGTTCACTACTGCCCAGGGTGGCATCAAGGGTGTAACTTACAAAATTGGCCGCATCCATGATTCCATCTTCTACAGGATGGGTACAGTCAAGAGTAAACTTCAGGACTTGCTTCTTTTTTTTGCCCCCCTTCACCACAAGCTTTTTCTAAGAAAAGTATACAAATGATAACAGAGATGAAGGCATAACCAGTCCCCCCCCCAAAAAAAAAACTCAACAATAGCAAAACTACTAGAATCGTAAAAGTACACACAAATGCAAAAACCATGAAACTGTGTTCCCCTGCAAAGGCGCCAAGAGTGGAGGCCGGATAACACTCAAGATGCTGCTCTACAAACCTGAGGTCATGCCCTCTTGAAGAGGAAATCATTCTAGCACTCCTGACCCATGTACACTTTCCAGCCTCCCCAGTTTCTATGAGCATGAAGGTCTGTTAGCTTATGAACTACAATGAAATGAACATTTCCTCTTACTTACCCTAAAATTTCCAAAATAAAGTTAAAGAAATACTCATTCGTTTTCTTCAAGGATTAAAACACAGGCATGCACATGCCTTGCGGACCCAACAAATTCGTGTCCTAACTTTCCAGACTCGGGTCCTGATCCAGTTTAGCCGTTTTCCCTCCGTCCTGTCTCATCTACCTTCTCAGAACAGCGACCAGAACCACACATCCTAGCAGCCCACCTAACCCCAGTGGGACAAGGGTAAAGCTAAAACTTAGGTTCTAATTATAACATTAGTGGCGACAATTTCTGGCCTTTTGACTGATTTAATCTAGCACTTTCAAACCACTAGTTCAACTACAAGGTCCCAGCCTCTTCACTCTCAGAAAAAAACCTTATATGATTCTTCTCCGTCTACAAGTGTAACACCGTAAGAAGAGCATTCGGACAACCTACTTACCCGCACTTGCACTTGAAAAAGCCTTTCAGAATCTAAAAAGACCTTTCCAAGAACCCATCTTACCTATCTTCATGTCTCAAAAAACTTCACCTAAAACCTGTATTAACTGGGTCAATTTTTCAAACATTTAGCTTTCAACAAGTTACTTTTCCCCCCCCGCAACATGTCTTCCTAGTAACAATCAAAAGGGCAGCTTTAAAAATCTAGCCCCAGAAATATACACTCAGCAAATAAAAGACCTGCCGGCAATGGTCTCCACACCTCCCACCTTGGTTTTAAACCAAAAGCATACAAATGCCTAGAAGCCTTACAAGCCCACCCAGGCAGAAAAATGGAGAGGAGCCGAAAATGTTGACAAGGGCGTCCCAGCAAACGAGGAGGGTAGGAAAACTTCCTCCCAGTAACCTGGAAGGAGAACGATCTGCAGCCAGAGTGACATGAGGGCGCCGCGCGAGGGCCCGGTCCCAGCCTGGCTGAGAGAGAATGAACTGGGCCCTCACCCGACCTAAAAGGGGCTGTAGAGCTGCACCCTGAAGATCTAACTTCCTCCGCAGACGCGAAAGCCTCCTCTAACCCGCGCCTCCCTCTGAAAACAGGCCGGCCAGGCCACCTTCCGTGGACCTTTCCACTGATCACCGAGGGCGCCGCGTCCCCTCCTTCCCCGCCTTCCGCCCAGGTAACGAGGCCCAGGCCTCGGCTGCCTCACGCCGGCCGAGCTCCAAGGGCCGCTGACCGACCCAGGCTGCAGTCTCAGGCCCCCAGCTCCCCGCTGGCCGCGGCCGCCGAGAGACCCGGGTCTGCCCCTCACGCCTCGGGCCGCGGCCTCATCCTCCGCCCACAACGTGCGGGGCCTGGCGGCCGCCTCAGCCTACTCCGGCCGGCCTGCTAGCCCGGCTCCGGCAGGATGCTGCAGAGAGCTGTGCACCGCGAGCCAGGCAGGGGCCGGGCCGGCGAGGCCCACGTGCCTCTCCCCAGAGCCGAGGCCTCACACGGAGCCATACTAACCACGGGCGCCATCGCCGCAGCGGAGGCAGAAAAGGAGTTGGGTGAACTACGCAGACGCAAAGAGCACGCAGCGCGCAGAGCACGCAGGGCTCAGGCCGTACCAATCGCTCTGCCACGCCCCACGGTCGCCACCATCTCGCCGTTCTGTACGCTCGGGGAGCGATTTCTTTTGCCTGAATGCAAAACCTGTCCTCTCACCCGTCCGGAGGCTTGTAGGGGGAGGGAGGCCGGGTGGCCTGTCCCACTGCGAAGGATCGGAGCGGGGAGCCATACTAGACTAGCCCAAAGAGAAATAAAGGGCTTCGCTCTACTTTTGAAAGTCTGAGAAAGAAAAAAATATAAGGAAATTCAATAAACCATAAATTACCAGCTACTGGGATGGGAGTCGAACTCACTAACTTGGGGAGGTGAGGCCTAATTTGGGGTCCTAATGCCCGAGAGCCCTTGGCTTCTTCCTACTTAGAGCGCCCAGCCTGGAAGCTGGTGCCGGGCGTGGGGTGGGGGGGGAGGGGGGGATGTGTCCCTACGCTAGCCCTCTTTGCTGCAGTCGGGTACACTCTCCACCGCTTCAAGTTCCAGCCGCCCACACTCCGATCATCACCTCCTAGCCGGCGCTCCCCAAACTGGCATATAGACAGGAATCACCTGGGAATCCCGTAAAAATGCAGATTCCAATTCAATGGGTTTCAGTGGCCTGAGATTCTGCATTACTCAAAGCTCCCAGGAGACGCTGCTGCTGCCGGTCCAGAGACCAAAGTTGAGTGAGTGGCAAAGGTCTTCATTCCCAGACCTACAGTCCATGGACTGGACCACTTTCACCCACTCTCCCCCCGTCGTGTCCTTACCAGTTACAATCACTCACTTGCACACACCCTCCAGTCCCTGTGTGCCCTGTACTCACCTAGCAGAAGCCCAATCCTGGCTCACAGTGGTGGGGGAGGAAACTCCCCATTCTGTCTGGTCTAGGTTTACCCTCAGGCCTACTCTGCCAGTTGATCAAGTTCCAAACCCACCCTGCTGTTCTTTTTTTTTTTTTTTTTTTTTTTTTTTTTTAATAAATGTACTTATTTCATTTATTTATATTTGCGTTGGGTCTTTGTTGCTGCACGCGGGCTTTCTCTAGTTGCGGCAAGCAGGGGCTACTCTTCGTTGCGGTGCACAGACTTCTCATTGCGGTGGCTTCTCGTTGCAGAGCACGGGCTCTAGGCACACGGGCTTCAGTAGTTGTGGCACGCGGGCTCAGTCGCTGTGGCTCGCGGTCTACGTAGTTGTGGCTCGCAGGCTCTAGAGCTCAGGCTCAGTAGTTGTGGCACGCGGGCTTAGTTGCTCTTCGGCATGTGGGATCTTCCCGAACCACGGCTTGAACCCGTGTCCCATGCATTGGCAGGAAGATTCCTCACCAGTGCACCACCAAGGAAGCCCCCACCCTGCTGTTCTTGACTGCAAACCACGTTTCTGCTTTGGCACACGGGCTTCAGTAGTTGTGGCACGCGGGCTCAGTAGCTGTGGCTCGCGGTCTACGTAGTTGTGGCTCGCAGGCTCTAGAGCTCAGGCTCAGTAGTTGTGGCGCGCGGGCTTAGTTGCTCTTCGGCATGTGGGATCTTCCCGGACCACGGCTTGAACCCGTGTCCCATGCATTGGCAGGAAGATTCCTCACCAGTGCACCACCAAGGAAGCCCCCACCCTGCTGTTCTTGACTGCAAACCACGTTTCTGCTTTGCCACCTGCAACCTGGTCAGGTTCTTTCAACGGGGGCCTAGAGGGGAGACCGCAGGCTGGAGAAAGAAGAGACTTCTCCCTGTTTGCTTCCTACTTGTTCCTGTTCTGTTGGTGTCACCTACTCCTGCTTCTTCATCCTGGTAGCAACAGTTGGAACATTCCAGAAACAGCAGTTGAATACGGTTTGCAGTTATTCCAACGCTTGTAGAACCAGCCTCATTTTCTTCTCCCCAGAAACCCCAGCCCCAGCTGAGCAGCACCCCCTTCCTCAGGTACCAGCTTCCTGGGCCCTGTTCTTTAAGTGTCTCCATTTTAATAAGACCACCCTAGGAGTGGTAGCCACTTCCTGCAGTTACTACTGATCTTTTTTTTAAAAAAATATTTATTTATTTTGGCTGCGCCAGGTCTTAGTTGAGGCACACGGGCTCATAGTTGCGGCATGCAGTCTTCTTAGTTGCAGCATGTGGACTTCTTAGTTGCGGCATGCATGTGGGATCTACTTCCCCAATCAGGGATTGAACCCAGGCCCTCTGCATTGGGAGTGCAGAGTCAAGTCTTGGGACCTAGTTAACAATCCTTAGTTTGCTTCCTCCCGAGTGACATCTCTCCTAACTCTGAGCAAGCCTAGGGGCTGCCTAACAATCTTCTAAGTGATTGTTTTCACACCTCTGGTCAGAATGCCACCTCCTCGCCCCAAAACCTCCCTCTCAGCTGATGACTTCCATTGCTCTTTTTTTGAAAACATAGAAGCAATCCAAAGAGAGTTTTCAGACACACCTGCCTCCACATCTACCCATCCAGCAACAGCTTTACTCAACTCTGCCTTTCCTCCTGTTACTGCAGAAGAAGCATCCTTGCCCCCATCTGAGGTCAACCCAACACTAGGGCATTCATCTGGCATACTTCCGCCTACTTGAGGACGTCACTCCAACAGTGCTTGCCCCCCACCCCGTGAAATCATCAATGTATCCTTTCTTCTGGATTTTTTTCCATCAGCACTCAACCATTCTTTAACATCTCCCACCCTGGGACTTACTTGGTAGCGCAGTGGTTAAGAATCCGCCTGCCAATGCAGGGCACACGGGTTCGATCCCTGGTCCAGGAAGATCCCACATGCCGCAGAGCAACAAAGCCCATGGGCCACAACTACTGAGCCTGCGCTCTAGAGACCGCAAGCCACAGCTACTGAGCCCGCGAGCCACAACTACTGAGCCTGTGTGCTGCAAGTACTGAAGCCCACACCCCTAGAGCCCGTGCTCCACAACAAGAGAAGCCACCGCAATGAGAAGCCCGCGCACCGCAACAAAGAGTAGCCCCCGCTCGCTGCAACTAGAGAAAGCCCGCGCGCAGCAACGAAGACCCAACGCAGCCAAAAATTTAAAAGTAAAACAAAATAAAGATAAAATCCCCCATCTTAAAACAGAAAAAGCAATCTCTCAACCCCCAACATTCCTGGTCACTTACCACCCCTTTTGTCTCCTCTCTACTATGGACTAAATGTTTGTGTCCCCCCCATATTCATAGTTGAAACCTTAGTCTCCAAAGTGATGGTATTTGGAGGTGAGTCCTTTGGGAAGTAATTAGATTTATTAGCAATCGTGAGGGTGGGGTTCCATGATGGGACTGGTGCCTTTCTAAGGGAAAGAAGACACATGAGATCTCTGTTGCCACGTGAGCCACAGGGAGAAAGCAGCAGACAACAAGCCAGGAAGAAGGCCCTCCCCAGGAGCCAGAGCTGTTTGCACCTGCTCTTAGGCTTCCAGCCTCCAGAACTGTGAGAAATTTCTGTTGTTTAAGCCGTCCTGTGATATTGTTGTTACAGCAGCCTGAACTAAGACAATCTCTTTAACCAATTTTTTTTTATGAAGCTCGAAGCTTCTTTTTTTTTTTTTTAATGGAAATGCATTTCTTTTATTTATTTATTTATTTTACTTTACTTTTGGCTGTGTTGGGTCTTCGTTTCTGTGCGAGGGCTTTCTCTAGTTGTGGCAAGCGGGGGCCACTCTTCATCGCGGTGCGCGGGCCTCTCACTGTCGCGGCTTCTCTTGTTGCACCTGCTCTTAGGCTTCCAGCCTCCAGAACTGTGAGAAATTTCTGTTGTTTAAGCCGTCCTGTGATATTTTTGTTACAGCAGCCTGAACTAAGACAATCTCTTTACCCAATTTTTTTTTATGAAGCTCGAAGCTTCTTTTTTTTTTTTAATGGAAATGCATTTCTTTTATTTATTTATTTATTTTACTTTACTTTTGGCTGTGTTGGGTCTTCGTTTCTGTGCGAGGGCTTTCTCTAGTTGTGGCAAGCCGGGGCCACTCTTCATCGCGGTGCGCGGGCCTCTCACTGTCGCGGCTTCTCTTGTTGCGGAGCACAGGCTCCAGACGGGCAGGGTCAGTAGTTGTGGCTCACGGGCCTAGTTCCTCCGCGGCATGTGGGATCCTCCCAGACCAGGGCTCGAACCTGTGTGCCCTGCATTAGCAGGCAGATTCTCAACCACTGCGCCACCAGGGAAGCCCTCTTTAACCAATTTTCTTGGAAGTTTCCTCTGTGTGCTGTCTGCAATTTCTCTCCTCCCATTTCCTGTTGAACCCACTCTGGTGAGGCTTTTGCCCCCCGCCTCCCCAGCCACTAGGACAGCTCTCATCAAGGTCACTGGTGATGTCCCCCTGCTAAGCACTGGGGTCGGGTCCTGGTCCTCCTCTTCCTGCTTCTGTTAGCATCGGACACCACAGGTCACTCCCTCCTCCTTGCTGACCCTTCTCCCCTGGGCCCCCAGGACCTCAGGCTCTCCTGGTTCTCCTCCCCCCTCACTGGCTGCTCCTTCTCCGTGTCCTTGCTTCTCCCTCCTCCTCCCCGGACTTGAAGAGCCACAGGGCACAGAGCTCCTCTCATCTTCATCTGCACTTGACCTTTGGCATGCCCCAGACTCATATCCTTAAATACAGCTCCCCAGGTCTGTGTGTGCAGCCTCCATCCTGGACTCCTGACTTCTCTAGACTAGAGGGTCAAGGTGACCACCCTCACCCCCATGAAACCACTCTCACCTCTCCACCCTTGCCCCCACTCTCCATCCCCAGCCTCACCCCCCAGCCTGTGTCCCTTCATCTCCACCCACATTGGTCTTTCTTTCCTTCCTCTAAATTTATTCCAACTTCTGCGACCTTGTACTTGCTGTTGCCTCCGCTTTTTTCTTTTTCTTTTTCTTTTTCTTTATTTATTTATTTTTTTTTGTGGTACGCGGGCCTCTCACTGCCATGGCCTCTCCCGTTGCGGAGCACAGGCTCCGGACGCGCAGGCCCAGCGGCCATGGCTCACGGGCCCAGCCGCTCCGCGGCACGTGGGATCTTCCCAGACCGGGGCACGAACCCGCGTCCCCTGCATCGGCAGGCGGACTCTCAACCACTGCGCCACCAGGGAAGCCCCAGCTTTTTTCTTTTTAAAGTTTTTTTAAGTCTTTATTAAATTTTTACAATATTGCTTCTAGCCAAAAGTAAAATAGATACATTTTTTTTAAAGTTATAAAAAACAATCTTGGGGCTTCCCTGGTGGCGCAGTGGTTGAGAGTCCACCTGCCGATGCAGGGGACACGGGTTCGTGCCCCGGTCCTGGAGGATCCCACGTGCCGCGGAGCGGCTGGGCCCGTGAGCCATGGCCGCTGAGCCTGCACGTCCAGAAAAAAAAAAAAAAGAAAAAAAAAAGAAAAACAATCTTACTAAGTAGAAAAAACTAGGAGATAATGTTCCAGCTGATTTTTTTTTAATTTTATTTATTTATTTTTGGCTGCGTTGGGTCTTCGTTACTGCATGCGGGCTTTCTCTAGTTGCGGCGAGTGGGGGGGCTTCTCTTCATTGCGGTGCACGGGCTTCTCGTTGCGGTGGCTTCTCTTGTTGCGGAGCATGGGCTCTAGGGCTTGCGGGCTTCAGTAGCTGTGGCTCGCGGGCTCAGTAGTTGTGGCTCACGGTCTCTAGAGTGCAGGCTCAGTAGTTGTGGCCCACGGGCTTTGTTGCTCTGCGGCATGTGGGATCTTCCTGGTCCAGGGATCGAACCCGTGTGCCCTGCATTGGCAGACGGATTCTTAACCACTGTGGCACCAGGGAAGTCCCTGATTAGTAAGATTTTATTGAGCCCCTTCTATGGGTCAGGCTGTGGGCCTGACTCTGATTTCAAGAGGGACCGCTACAGGGGCCGCTTTCCCGGAGCTCAGGGTGACATGTGCAGGGAAGGCGGGCACGCTGGAGAAAATGACACTGGGTGAAACAAGCACTTGCCAGGCTAAGCAGGGCAGAGGGGGCCCAGCTGGAAAGGCTCAGAGCTTCCTCTATCACTCTCCCACCCAAACCTACCTTGGGAACTCGCTGATGATGGGCCTGGGGCCTTAATTATTTTGGAAGCTTAGGATGTGCGTTTCACTTCACTGAAGTCTCACCTCATCACCGGGCGGCTGCCCTGTTCTACCCCAGCTCTGAGGCTCTGAGAGGTCAGAAACTTGGCCGAGAGACCCAACCTGCCAAAGGCAGCCCTGGGCTTCCAAGCCCTCTCACATGCTCTCCCAAGAACTGGAGTGTCTGCGGGAGGGAGGGGCGGCTGCTGCTCTCGGGCGCCCTCGACTGCCCGTCGAGGAAATGGGGCCGCGCGGACCCACTCCTGTCCCGGCCCAAATCCGACCGCACAGAGCCGGCCTAGCCAGCGGGGCCGTAGCCCCCTGGGGAGCCCGCAGCCAGGGTCCTCGGGCCCCGCTCGGCGCGGCGCTCCCGCGTCTCCGGGCTCCGGGCTCCCGCACCGCGGGCGGGGTCCAGTCCGAACCTCGAACCCTTGCCCGGCGGGGTCCCTTCCAGCCGCGCGTTGCCGCCTCTCCTCCTCCGGGCGAGGGGAGCAGCGGCCGCGGCCGTGGCCGTAACCGGAGCCCTGGGTCACAGCGGCGGCGAGCGCCGAGATCCGTCCAGGTTTTCGGCGCGAGGCAGCCGGCGCCAGCCTCGGGAAGGTGGACGGGGGCACCGCGCGCGAGCCTGGGGGCGCCTGGCGCGGAAGGGGTGGCGGCTGCGGGTCACCCAGAGGACACCGGGAGGGGAATTCCTGGGGTGGGGGTGGGGGAGGTGCGAGCGGGGGAGGCCCGGGGAGGCTGGGCGTGGCTGGGTAGGAGGCACCGCCTGACCTTCCAGGGCTGCCGTGGTGAGGCGGGGAGGGCGGCGGCACCGGGTCTGGCCCCTCCGCGCGCCTCCGGCCCGCGCTCCCCGCGCCCGGCGCTCCAGCCCCCAGCCCCGGGCCCTCGCTGCTCCCCGCTCCACGGCCGCTGGACGCCGCGCGCGGTGCAGCGGGCCAGGTAGGAGGGAGGGAGGCGGCGCCGGGGCGGAGGGGCCGCGGGCGCCCCGCCGCCCTCCTGCGCTGCGCCCGAAGATGTCGGGAGCTATCTTTGCGCCCCTGGAGGGCCCGGGCGCCCTGGACGCGGCGAGCGGCCCCCCGCTCGTGTGCCCGCTGTGCCGCGCGCAGTACGAGCACCCCTGCCTGCTGGACTGCTTCCACGACTTCTGCGCCGGCTGCCTGCGCGGCCGCACCGCCGACGGCCGCCTCACCTGCCCGCTGTGCCAGTGAGTGCCTCGAGCCCCGGAAGACGGGAGACTGGCCGCGCTGGGCTGGGACCTAGGTGCTGGGAGGGCAAGGCTCAGACTCCCTGTGGAGACGGCTGGGAGAGGCTGCCCGCAGCCTGCACCTCTCCGCCAGAGAACCTGAAGGCTCCAGCCCATTTTACAGATGGGGTAACTGAGACCTGGGCTTATGGCCCAAGGCCTCCCACTGAAAGTCAGGGGGCAAGGGCGGGCTAGAGTGCGCGTGCTGTCGGATTCAATGCTGCTGGAGTAGGGGATCTCAGCTCAGCGTCTGGACACTCCCAGTAAACTCACTTGGGGGGTCCTGAAGTCTTCAGTCAACACAAGCAGGTTATGTTGGCTCAAGTTACCCGGGGTGGCCCTAAATTTGCCCAATGCCGTGAGAGGGGGTTGAGGGGAGCCTTCTGCCTTTGACACCCTGAGTCGCCAACCCCATCCCAAGGTTCCCCTAGGACTGGAAAGGGACGGGGTCAGAGAGCGCACTGGCTGAGATATTTATAGACATGAGGCCTGCAGGCATCCCACCTCCTGCCGCCCTATTTTTAGTTCCAGCCTGGAATGTATGGAGTAGGAAGGGGGTAGGGAGCCTTAGGGAAGGGGCCTCTGGATCTTGGCTGGAGCTTCTCCGCAGACACCAGACGGTGGTGAAGGGCCCCAGCGGGCTGCCTCCGGTGGATCGGCTGTTGCAGTTCCTGGTGGACAGCTCAGGGGATGGTATGGAGGTGGTGCGCTGTGCCAACTGCGACCAGGAGTGCGGCAAGCAGGCAGGGGCGCCTGGGGGTGGGGTGGGGAGCGGAGGGTGCCAGGTTGCACTGTCCTGACGCTTGCAGTGTGCGCCATGTCATCATCAGAGGATCACCCATCAGGGCATTGTCCAACGCCTCTCTAAGGCACCCTGTATCCAGAATGTGGGCCCCATTTTACTGGCGTGGAGACTGAGGTCCAAAACAACTGCCTTGGGCCAACACCAAGATAGCTGCAGGGGTTAAGGCTATTTCGATCTGGGGGGAGCTTACTGGTCCCCAACTCAGAACACAGTTGTGAACTGGAACAGGAAGGGCATGCCAGGGCACAGGCCTAGGCCAGCCCTCTAGGGTCTGCTGCTACCTGGGTAACTGTGAGCAGCTATCAGCAGCCCAAGGGGAAGTGAGGACATTGTGTCGTTGGGGAGGGGTGATCCTGAAAGACCAGGGAGCAGAGGCCAGTCTTCAGGCTGGGCTGTGAAGGGCACGCGAGACTCTCTCTGGCCTGCGGAGGCTGGACCAGGTATTCCAAATCCCAGGAGGATGTCCCTGCAGGAGCAAAAGGTCCGGGAGGGCGGGCAAGTTCTAGAATATGTGCTACGCAGAAGTACAGAGATAACCAGCAGGAGGTGAGGGGCTGGAGGTAGGGAGAGCGTGGGGAGGAAATGGCCTTGAGTGCCAGCGTAGCAAGTTGGGGGTCTGTGCTCTCATAGCCGTTGCTGGGGTCAGTGCCCTGGACTCTCAGCCCCGGGGAAGGGCACCTGCAGGTCTTCACTCCTTTCCCCTCCCAGCCAAGTTCCCGCTCCAGATGGCCGGTGTGGGCATCCATGTGGCTACTATTGAGGGTGCCGGGGGGGGGGGGCTTCACACACACCCAGGCGTACACATACGCTTTTGTTATAGGTGAAATGTTTTGCAAATGCAGTGCCTGCCCTCCCCGCGACCCCATGTAAGCCCCTCCGCAAGACCGTCCTGGGTAGCTGCCCCTTCCTGGACCTACTTACCTAGTCTCTGAGCCTCAGTATTCTCGTCTGTAAACTGGGTACATGAGAGCGCTGCGCGTTGGGGTTACATGAAAGGGCTGCATGTGACCGCGCGCCTGCCCCAGGCCGGGGCCAAGACGCACAGCCACGACGCGCGGAGGCTGCACTTCCCTCGCGGGCTGTGATCGGGATCAGGCTCCCAGTTCACGGGCGGGTTGAGCCCGAGCTCTGTCCGCAGGACGCAGAGACCACGTACTTCTGCAACACGTGCGGGCAGCCGCTGTGCGCGCGCTGCCGCGATGAGACGCACCGGGCACGCATGTTCGCGCGCCACGACATCGTGGCCTTGGGCCAGCGCAGCCGCGACGTGCTCCAGAAGTGCAGTGAGTGCGGCGTGCCGGATGGGGACCAGCGCTGGGCGGGGGTGGGGGCGGGCACCGGCCGGAGCCCTCACCGCCGCCGCCCCCCCCCCCCCGCTCGCAGCACTGCACGCCGAGCCCTACATCATGTTCTCCACCGACAAGAAGTCGCTGCTGTGCATCCGCTGCTTCCGGGACATGCAGGGGTGGGTAGAGGGCGCGGGAGGTGAGGGGGCTGGAGGGTGTGGCCCGGAGCAGGGTTCATCCGCGGGCTCCCCGTAGGGAGAGCCGGGCTCACTGCGTGGACCTCGAGTCGGCGTACGTGCAAGGCTGCGAGCGGCTGCAGCAGGCGATGCTGGTGAGCGTCGGGTGCCCGGCGCGCCGGGGCGGGGGGTTGGGAACGCGCGCCCACGAGGCTGAGGCCGCCTTGTCCCCAGGCGGTGAAGGCCCTGCAGGCCGCCACACGGGAGGCCATCGCACTGCTGCAGGCGATGGTGGACGAGGTGCGACGCAGCGCGGCGGATGAGGAGGCCGCCATCCACGCCCTCTTCGGCAGCATGCAGGTGAGGGGTAGGGGGGACTAGACAGCCACAGGCTGAGCATCCTTATCAGCCATGACCGGTGCCCGGGACACAGGGCAGGCCCCTCCCAGCCCCCCCCGGGGCCCTTGTGGAGTTTCCAGTGTAGCAGGCCAGCAAGCGCTGAGCTCCTTTCAGAAGTTACTTAATCGTAGTTGCCAGGAGAGTTCTAGAGGTAGAGCACGGGCCTGCCCCAGGCTGGCGCTGGTGGTGAGAGGGGGTCAGGGAAGGCTTCCCCCAGGAGGTGACATTTACGGTGAGAGCACCAGGGCTCTCAGGCAGTGAGAGGCAAGTAGGAGGTGGCTCGGGCAGCAGGGCTGGTGGGCTGGAGAGAGCCAGCCTTAAGCAGCCGTGTGGCTGGGGCCCAGGGGACTGGGAGAGCACTGGGAGGTGGCAGGGCCGAGTCTGCCCAGTCAGTAGCAGACCTTCTCTCCCAGGACAAACTGGCAGAGAGGAAAGCGCTGCTGCTGCAGGCTGTGCAGAGGTGAGTGGTGGCGGGCTCTCCATCCCCTGCCCCGTGACCTCCAGACACCTATCTCATAGCCTGGGCCGGGGCCGGCCCCGGCCCACCCTGGAGAGCAAGACATCCAGGTGTCTACCGGTGAGGAGGAGAGCTCAGGGCTCAGGGAAGGGGTGTCAGGGAAGGATGCACAGAGCTGGTGGGGAGATGGAACCACCCAGTTCTGAGCCCGCCCCCAAGTGGGGGTGGGCAGCCCTCCCCTTGGAGATGAGGCTGCCTGCTCCTCCCCCAGCCAGTATGAAGAAAAGGACAAGGCCTTCAAGGAGCAGCTCTCCCATTTGGCTACTCTGCTGCCCACCCTGCAGGTAAGGGGAGCTGGGGGCGCAGGGCCGGGCACCCAGCCCAGGCACTGAGCAGTGGCCCTCTCGCAGGTCCACCTGGTCATCTGCTCTTCCTTCCTCAGCTTGGCCAACAAGGCTGAGTTCCTGGACCTGGGCTACGTGAGTGCCCACAGCCTCTGGGTCTCCCCCCCTCCCCACCAGGAACCCACCCTGCACACCAGAGCCCCCCACCTCAGGGCTGGGCAGCCTGTTACCTGGAGGCTGGACCAGGGGGTCTTTGGGTGGCCCCCTCTTCCACACCATCATTACAAGACGTTTAGGGGCTAGCTGAACCCCTTTTAAGAGGACAGCAGGGAATTCCCTGGCGGTCCAATGGTTAGGACCCCACCCCGTTCAATCCCTGGTGGTCGGGGAACTAAGATTCCGCAAGCCACGCAAAGCGCGGCCAAAACATAAATAAAAAAATAAGAGGACAGCAAAGCCTGGAAGGGAGCATAAGCCTCCTCCCCAAAAGTGCAGAGTGTCTACCGGAGTCCAGACCCCTCAGTCTTTCCTGTGGATTTGGGGGCAGGGGTGGTGTGGAAGGATTGGATGGCAGGTGAAGTCCTAAAGACGGACGCGCCCTCGGGCCCTCCTGCCTCCCTGTCACCCCCACGCCCCCACCCACCTGAGCGCAGGAGCTGGTGGAGAGGCTGCAGGGCATCGTCACGCGGCCACATCGCCTACGGCCCGCGCAGAGCAGCAAGGTGGGCGGGGCCGCGGGGTGGGCCGGGCCGGGGGCGGGGGCCCGCGGAGTATGGAGCTGCCTCACGAGCTCGTCCGCCCCCCAGATCGCCAGCGACCACCGCGCCGAGTTCGCGCGCTGCCTGGAGCCGCTGCTGCTGCTGGGCCCGCGGCGGGCGGCGGGTGCCGGGGGCGGTACCAGCACGTGAGCCGCAGGGGCGCCGGGACCGGGAAGGGGGTGCGGGCACACGGTCCCCGTTGGGGTGGGGGGCTGACCTGGGGTGGAGCCAGGCCAGGGGTGAACAGAGGGCCTCAGGGGCTCCCCCAGCCGCCGACGCCGCCCCCGGACTGGAGTGTCTAAGCCCTGAAAGGAAGCGGTAGCTTAGGGTGGGGCCTGGGTCTCCAGAAGCCGCAGGGGGTCTGACTTCCGCGGGGGGGCGGGGCCCAGTCTAGAGAGCCGGAGACCCCCGGGGGAGTTAGGAGAGATGCCTAAGCTGGATATGTCTGCCAAGAGCTCCAGGGCCCCAGGCAAGGGATACTGGGCATCGAGCCAAATTTGCAAGGTCGAGTGTGTGTGAGTGAATATACCGTGTGAGGACATCCTGGGGGACTCTTCTGCACATTGGCGTCACCCTCAGGCTTTTAAAAAATACCCCGCTGATGTCATTGGTCTCGGGTGTACACACTGGTCTCGGGTGTACACACTGGTCTCGGGTGCATCAGGTTCTTTCAGAGCTCCTGCGTGGTTGTGGTGTGCAGCCTGGGGTGAGGGGGCTGAGAATGCGCTGGGAGGCTGGGGGAAGGGAAGACCCTCTGGACCCCCCCACGTCTACATCCACACTAGTTCTCTCCCCAGGTTAGCAGGGGGCTCGGGCCCCAAGGTGCTGATGGGGCCCAGCTGCCCCTCCCCCGTGGGAAAGATGTTGGGGTCACCGGTCCAAAAGCCCACGCTGCACCGGTCCATCAGCACCAAGGTGCTGCTGGCAGAGGGCGACGATTCACCCTTCACGGAACACTGCCGCCACTTTGAGAACTCCTACCGGGTGAGGGGGCCAGGGACCTGCCAGCTGGGAAAGGCCCCACCCCTTCTCACCAAGGTGCAGTGGCCCAATCTAGTCCTGGCCACCTGGCCTGCAAGCTGTCCCTCCACCGAGGCCCCCGCAGTGCACCCAGCCTGCAGGAAACACAGGCACTCACGCGGTCTCTCCCCCCAGCGCCTGCAGGCAGAGATGCAGAACCTGAAGGACCAGGTACAGGAGCTGCACCGGGACCTCACCAAGCACCACTCCCTCATCAAGGCCGAGATCATGGGTGATGTCCTGCACAAGTCCCTGCAGGTGGACACACAGATCGCCTTGGAGTATGCTTCCGTGGAGGGCATGAGAGCAGTCTTCCAGGAGGTAGCCCTTCCCGAGGAAGCTCCCTCCCCTGCAGCCCCACCTGTCAGCATGTACATGGGCTACCCCAAGACAGGAAGGGGGAGGAGGACCTTGGCCTGGTGCCCCAGGAGGCCCTCGTGTGGCAGGCTCTGGAACCTGGGCCTTTGCTGCCTGGAACCACGTGAACTGGCTGGGAGTGCCCTATGGCTCTGAGTAGCTAGAGGACAGAAATGCTGCCAAGGGAAATTCCACCTCACGCCAGGCCACGTGCAATATCCAACTTACTTTCTCTTTCAGATTTGGGAGGAATCCTACCAGCGTGTGGCTAATGAGCAGGAGATTTATGAAGGTCCCGGGCAGCTGCTGGGCGCACCCCTGTCCTGGAGCTAATGCACATGCTTTCAGGGGCAGGAAGCCAGTTACCCACTAACCAGATATGAACCCCCATGCTCTTCCCCCTAGCTCTTGACTTTGCCTCACAGCTGCTAACTGGCCCCCAAATGATATATCTGAGATCAGGATTCAGTAAGTAGGATGCCTTCACGAGTCTTACCTCACTCTTTAATCAGAGGTAATCACTGAAATAGTTGGGTTATTTAGATGGTTCAAGACTGGAGAGTAAGAATTTGAAGCCAACAAGACCTAATGCTCTGGCCTGGGCCCCCACAGCCCAGCTCCATGACCTTCTCCAGCTGAAGCAGGAGAATGCCTACCTGACCACCATCACCAAGCAGATCACGCCGTACGTCCGCTCCATTGCCAAGGTGAAGGAGCGGCTAGAGCCCAGGTGAGACCAGGGAGTATTCCAGGGGAACCAAGACACTTCAGAATGTGCGTAGGAAAGGTGCCACACCTCCGGAAGAGCCCCTTTCAGGGAAGTCAGTGGGCCAGGTCATGAAGGTTTAATCAGGGCATCTGGGAGGACCAGATGCTGGACATCTGCCAAAACACAGAATGAGCAGGCTGCTGTGAGTTTCTGCTTTTAGGCACACAATTGCCCATCTCTTTACACCTTGGGGGTGTAATGAGGGTCCTCAGTCAGCTGATCCAGACAGCAGGACACAGAGGAAAGAGCTTCCCTAGTACATGGTTAAGCCAAGTCTAGATAGGAACCTGGACCAGGCTCTCAGCACCATACTTGGGCACTGGAGGTGTTACAGTGGCAGAGGATTTTTGGTGGCAGGTCCTCAATGTGCCTGCCTCTCAAGTCTGAGCCCCAGAGTGGTTGCCCTGTAGGGCTGGTACACAGTGGTCAACCTAGCCCCTCCCTCCACCACCCTCCAGGGGACTCCATCTGCCTCACTCCAAAGTGAGATCTCCTGATTCCCTTATGTCACATGTCCTCTTTCATGGTTTGGTGGAGCCCATCCCCCAAGCAGCTCCTTGAGAAAGGGTACAGAGAAGGGACATGTTTTGAACAGCATACGGCTGCAATATCTTTATTCTGCCTTTGCACTTGACTGATAGTTTTGCTGGGTATTGAATTCTAGATGGAAATTCTAAATTGGAAATGATTCTCCTTCAAAGGCATCACTCTCTTGTCTTCTAGCTTCCAAGGTTGTCTTTGAGAAGTTTGAAGGCATTCTGATTCCTAATGCTTATAATGTGACCCACTTATTCTCCTTATTTATTTATTTTTTAAAATATTTATTCATTTATTTATTTATTTCGGCTGTGCCGGGTCTTAGTTGCGGCACGTGGGATCTTTAGCTGCGGCATGCAGGATCTTTAGTTGCAGCATGCGGACTTTTTAGTTGCAGTATGTGAACTCTTTGTTGCAGCATGCATGCGGGATCTAGTTCCCCGACCAGGGATCGAACCTGGGCCCCCTGCATTGGGAGCACAGCGTCTTACTACCACCGGACCACTGGGGAAGTCCCCACTTATTCTCTCTTCAGAAGCTTGTGGACTCTTCTCTGCTCCCAGTGTTCTGAAATTTCACATTGGTGAGGGTCTAGTTCCATCCATTGGGTACCGGTGGGTCCTTTCAATCTGGAAATTCATGTCCTTGTTTGGGCATATTTCTTCTTGAACTGGTTAGTTGATTTTCTCCACTTTTTCTCTTTCCGGAATTCTTATTGGGTATTGGCCTTCCGGGGCTGGCCCTCTGATTTACCATCTCTTTTCAGTCTTGTTTTCCACCTCTTCATCTTTTTGCTGTACTTTCTGGGAGATTTCCTCTCTTATCTTCTGACTCTTCTATTTAGTTCTTCATTTTTGAAGAAAATTTCCAAGAGCTCTTTTAAATGTTTTCAACTGTTTTTCATTTCCAAAGAGGTGTTTTTGGTACCCTGACTGCTCTTGTTACACAGCATTCTGTTGTTTCATGGACAGACTATCTTACCCCTCTGGGGGCTGATAGGTGTTTTTTTGCTTTTGTTTTTTTAAGTTTCCTTCTCCCTGAAGTCTGTTTCCTCCAAGTTACTTTTTGTTTATTTAGGTTTCTACCTTCCCTGTTAAAGGCTTTTCTCAGCTGTCAGGAACTCTCTGATTACCTGTTCATGTTAGGAGTTGGGGTGGAGGAGAGCAGGCTGGAAGCTCTGAGCACATGGGCGGTGCTTCGGTGTAAGGGATCTGGGTGGGCAGCGGTTTTTGTTTTGCTTTATCTTACTTTCGATGCCCCAATGTCAGTTTTAGATCTTGGCCCAGTTTCCCTCCTGGAAGGTCACTGTACGGAGTATCTGTATGCACAGCTGATTTTCTGTCTGTCAGTAGTTCTCAGGGTGTGTCGCACCCTCCCAGAGACTAACCCTTCAGTATTGGGGGTGGGGGCAGCGGTTCGGAGGTAGGGATCTTGACCTTCATCCTCCTATTTCAGTTCCACCCTCCCACTTGCAGAGGCATCGGGGCTGCCCGTTCCTGGGTCCCCTGAGGATTCTGTGGTGGGAACTGGTCAGGCCTCAGCCGCTCAGGTCTGCTGAATT
Organism: Physeter macrocephalus; assembly: GCF_002837175.3. Taxonomy (NCBI): domain Eukaryota; kingdom Metazoa; phylum Chordata; class Mammalia; order Artiodactyla; family Physeteridae; genus Physeter; species Physeter macrocephalus. The sequence continues at coordinate 27,953,508 of NC_041216.1, forward strand.
AGTGACCATCGTCTACCTGCTCTCCAGTTCCAAAATTTTGCTGTTATCCTTTCCTGCTGCCAACCTGGAGAGGTTTTTTCCCCCTCATTGTTTTGGTCCCTTTACTACTTTCAATGAGTTTGGAATTAGAGTGAGTGAGTGAGTGAGTGAGTGTGTGTGTGCGTGTGTGCGTGCGCGCGTGCACAATTGCTGTGTTAATCCAGAACTGCCAAGCCACCTTTATTTTTTATTTTTTATTTTTCCAAGCCACCTTGAAAGTGACTATTTTCACACGTCACACTGAGAGGTTGCACTCATCATGCCTTTTGCACAATTTTGATCAAACCCCTGTCCAGCCAGGCCTAGTTACAGTGTCCTCCTAAGCTGACATTTACTAAGCAGTTGACTCCAGATACTGTGTGATTCCATTTATAAAACCTCAAAACCAGGCAGAACTAACCTCTGGTGTTAGCAGTTGAGATTGGGATTATCCTGGGGGGCCTCTGGGTGGAGGTGACATCCTGGTGCCGCCTACCCAGCCTGTTCACGCTGCGTGCCCGTTCTAAGCCGTGCTCTTACCATTGGCGTCCTTTCCCTTCTGTGTGCTCTGCTTCGGTGAGCAGCTGCCTTCAAGTAGGGCGCTCCTGCCTGCCTGCAAGGGGCAGCACCCCGGCAGAGTCACATCTCTGTGGGGAAGTGGCATCCGTGGTTGGTGTCAGCAAATGGAAAGCTCGGGCAGGAGCCCAGCTCCTGGAGGTTTGGGGCAAGCAGGGAGGCTGCCTCTACCCTTCTTCACGGCACCACTTTGCAGGTGTCTGGAGCTGCCCTCTGCTTCCTTCCCTCCCACTGCTGGCAACTCACACCGACCCCACCCACCATCAGCAACCTGTCGGCTACATCCCTTGGCCTCGGAGCAGCACTCGTGAGCCTGGACTGTCTGTCAGCTTCATCACACTCTTCTTTTGCTTCTGAGACGGCCCACACTCCTCGTTTGGTTTTCTTCCTGCGCCTCCAGCTGTTCCTTCTTCTGTTTTTTTTTTTAAAGGGAAAGGGAACCTTTTTTAAACTTTCATTTATTTTAGTTTATCTTCATCTATTTGGTTGCACCAGGTCTTAGTTGCGGCTTGCCAGCTCCTTAGTTGCGGCATACGAACCCTTAGTTGCAGCACGCGTGGGGGATCTAGTTCCCTGACCCGGGATCGAACCCGGGCCCCCTGCACTGGGAGGGCAGGGTTGTAGCCACTGAGCCACCAGGGAGGTCCCCCCAGCTGTTCCTTCTTAGTCTCTCTGGCTTGGCTCTGCCTCCTTGGCTCAAGGCCCAAACGTCAGTTTTCCCCAGGGCTCGGTCCCAGGCATTCTTCTCATCCTACGCCCTCTCCTTCAAGGGCTTCACCCGGTCTCCTGGCTTTCAAACCCCATGGTATTGCAGATGAGCCCCAATCCCCCTCCCCAGCACAGATCTTCCCAAGCTCTAGACTCCTCTCCAAGTGCCCCTTCCTGGGAGAGTCTCCTCTTGGTGGTCTCGGGGCACCTCAAACCCCACAATGGCCCCGAACTTGGTTTCCTCCCCCCTCGAACGTACTACTCCTGTTTCATCTCAGGGAAGGCATCACAGTCACCCAGGTGCTCAAGTGAAAAGCCCAGGAGACTTGGATTCCTTTCTTTCCCTCACCCCTATTGCCAACCATCCTCAAGTCCTGTTGACGCAACTGTCTTGGTCCACCTGCTTTGTCTCCACTGTGACCCTCAAGCCAAGGCGCCGTTGTCAAGCCCCGCACCCTGGCCCCTCCAGCATGTCCCAGTCAGTGGTCTTTCTAAAGCCTGTCATGCTGGGGCCTGAAAGTCCTTTGGGGACCCTCTCTGCCCACCTCTGACCACGTCGGCCCCGCCCCACACCCCAGGCACAATGGCCTTTCAGTCCCGCAAAGAAGCGACCCTGGCTGCCACTTCCCTGCCTCCGCCTGGAATGTTCTTGCTTCGTCTTGTTCCAGAGACCTCATCACCCAGGTCTCAGCTTGAACGTCGGCAGGGAGGCCTTCCCAAACCACCCTATTGAAAGCGGGTCTCCCTCACCGTCACTCCCCATCTTCCGTCCTGCTGGGCCTCCTCCCCAACCTTGGCGTGTCTCCCCCCAGCAGAACGGGTCTCCCGCAGGAGCAGGGCCCAGCCTGTCTCGTCCACTGCCGTGGCCCTGGCCCTCGGTAAATATTTGAGGCCCAAAGTGTTCGCTCAGGTTTGGCGTGTGTGCAAGTGAGCCTAAGCCCACGCAGTGGGCTGGCTCTGCTGCATCCAGATTCCTGGGACCTGCTTTCTCTCACGCAGGTTTCAGGCCCCCGTGGACGAACCGTCAGACCATCTACAAGACACGCATGATGATGGCGTGAACGGCGAGGCCCAGGCCAGGTAAAGTGAGTCTTTCTAACCTGAGCGGGCAAACGATTTAATCTCAGAGACAAATACAGGCGACAAAGACTGACCTCCGGTCTTCTTTTGGTCCCAACTTGCCACTGACCAGCTCTACGGCCTCAGCTGGGCCTCAGTGTGTAAAATACCGGGTCAGAGGGGTTCTTTTTGTTTGTTTGTTTGTTTGCGGTACGCGGGCGTCTCACTGTTGCGCCCTCTCCCGTCGCGGAGCACAGGCTCCGGACGCGCAGGCTCAGCGGCCACGGCTCACGGGCCCGGCCGCTCCGCGGCACGTGGGATCCTCCCGGACCGGGGCGCGAACCCGCGTCCCCTGCGTCGGCAGGCGGACTCTCAACCACCGCGCCACCAGGGAAGCCCCAGAGGGGTTCTTAAACTGGGCAGTGCCTTCAAACAAATGACCTCGTAGATGACAGATGTGACCTTGATAGACATGACGGCAGGTTTATAACTAGGGACAGCCGTGGTTGCCGCCCGCCCAACCCACAGCTCTGAGAGCGCAGGCTCCTACACCACTGTGACTCGAGAAAAAGGGATCGAGGCTTATTTCTTCCTGTGAGAGGGCACTGCTACTCACCGGAGCCACCGTGTTTGCCAAAATAACTGCCAGAGGGAGAAAAGAATGTGCAATAACAGATGTGTCACTGTCACAGGCTGATCTTTTCGTATTTCTCTGGAGTTGAAGAAAGTCAGAGCTGAAAGGGCCTGGGGTCGGTGAGAGGTCTGCTGCATCTAGAGCCACCACGGGGTTGGTGACAGAGCAGAAAGCAGCCCTACCCTCCCAGGCACCATGCTTCAGGGGAGGGTCAATTCAAAGAGCAGGGTCACCACAGCCCACTGAAATGGACTGCACTGCTGATGTTTTGGCAACTAAAAGTCATCAGGAGTGAATAAGAATCCTTTAGGAGGGGCTTCCCTGGTGGCACTGTGGTTAAGAATCTGCCTGCTGGACTTCCCTGGTGGCGCAGTGGTTAAGAACCTGCCTGCCAGGGGCTTCCCTGGTGGGACAGTGGTTGAGATCTCTGCCCACCTCTGACCACGTCGGCCCCGCCCCACACCCCAGGCACAATGGCCTTTCAGTCCCGCAAAGAAGCGACCCTGGCTGCCACTTCCCTGCCTCCGCCTGGAATGTTCTTGCTTCGTCTTGTTCCAGAGACCTCATCACCCAGGTCTCAGCTTGAACGTCGGCAGGGAGGCCTTCCCAAACCACCCTATTGAAAGCGGGTCTCCCTCACCGTCACTCCCCATCTTCCGTCCTGCTGGGCCTCCTCCCCAACCTTGGCGTGTCTCCCCCCAGCAGAACGGGTCTCCCGCAGGAGCAGGGCCCAGCCTGTCTCGTCCACTGCCGTGGCCCTGGCCCTCGGTAAATATTTGAGGCCCAAAGTGTTCGCTCAGGTTTGGCGTGTGTGCAAGTGAGCCTAAGCCCACGCAGTGGGCTGGCTCTGCTGCATCCAGATTCCTGGGACCTGCTTTCTCTCACGCAGGTTTCAGGCCCCCGTGGACGAACCGTCAGACCATCTACAAGACACGCATGATGATGGCGTGAACGGCGAGGCCCAGGCCAGGTAAAGTGAGTCTTTCTAACCTGAGCGGGCAAACGATTTAATCTCAGAGACAAATACAGGCGACAAAGACTGACCTCCGGTCTTCTTTTGGTCCCAACTTGCCACTGACCAGCTCTACGGCCTCAGCTGGGCCTCAGTGTGTAAAATACCGGGTCAGAGGGGTTCTTTTTGTTTGTTTGTTTGTTTGCGGTACGCGGGCGTCTCACTGTTGCGCCCTCTCCCGTCGCGGAGCACAGGCTCCGGACGCGCAGGCTCAGCGGCCACGGCTCACGGGCCCGGCCGCTCCGCGGCACGTGGGATCCTCCCGGACCGGGGCGCGAACCCGCGTCCCCTGCGTCGGCAGGCGGACTCTCAACCACCGCGCCACCAGGGAAGCCCCAGAGGGGTTCTTAAACTGGGCAGTGCCTTCAAACAAATGACCTCGTAGATGACAGATGTGACCTTGATAGACATGACGGCAGGTTTATAACTAGGGACAGCCGTGGTTGCCGCCCGCCCAACCCACAGCTCTGAGAGCGCAGGCTCCTACACCACTGTGACTCGAGAAAAAGGGATCGAGGCTTATTTCTTCCTGTGAGAGGGCACTGCTACTCACCGGAGCCACCGTGTTTGCCAAAATAACTGCCAGAGGGAGAAAAGAATGTGCAATAACAGATGTGTCACTGTCACAGGCTGATCTTTTCGTATTTCTCTGGAGTTGAAGAAAGTCAGAGCTGAAAGGGCCTGGGGTCGGTGAGAGGTCTGCTGCATCTAGAGCCACCACGGGGTTGGTGACAGAGCAGAAAGCAGCCCTACCCTCCCAGGCACCATGCTTCAGGGGAGGGTCAATTCAAAGAGCAGGGTCACCACAGCCCACTGAAATGGACTGCACTGCTGATGTTTTGGCAACTAAAAGTCATCAGGAGTGAATAAGAATCCTTTAGGAGGGGCTTCCCTGGTGGCACAGTGGTTAAGAATCTGCCTGCTGGACTTCCCTGGTGGCGCAGTGGTTAAGAACCTGCCTGCCAGGGGCTTCCCTGGTGGGACAGTGGTTGAGAGTCCGCCTGCCGATGCAGGGGACGCGGGTTCGTGCCCCGGTCCGGGAAGATCCCACATGCCGCGGGGCGGCTGGGCCCGTGAGCCATGGCCGCTGAGCCTGCGCGTCCGGAGCCTGTG
>NC_041216.1:27960220-27961970 GCF_002837175.3 Physeter macrocephalus
GCACGTGGGATCTTCCCGGACCGGGGCACGAACCTGTGTCCCCTGCATTGGCAGGCGGACTCTCAACCACTGCGCCACCAGGGAAGCCCTTCCGCCCGTTTTTTGATTGGGTTGTTTGTGTTTTTGATATTGAGCTATATGAGCTGCTTGTATATTTTGGAGATTCATCTTTGTCAGTTGCTTCATTTGCAGATACTTTCTCCCATTCTCACCAAGCTTCCCCGGTCGCGCAGTGGTTGAGAGTACACCTGCCGATGCAGGGGACACGGGTTCGTGCCCCGGTCCGGGAAGAACCCACATGTCGCGGAGCGGCTGGGCCCGTGAGCCATGGCCGCTGAGCCTGCGCGTCCGGAGCCTGTGCTCCGCGACGGGAGAGACCGCAACAGTGAGAGGCCCGCGTACCGCAAAAAAAAAAAAAAAAAAGAATCCGCCTGCCACTGCCAATGCAGGGGACACGGGTTCGAGCCCTGGTCCGGGAAGATCCCCCGTGCCGCGGAGCAACTAAGCCCGTGCACCGCAACTACTGAGCCTGCGCTCTAGAGCCCGCGAGCCACAACTACTGAAGCCCACACGCCTAGAGCCTGTGCTCCGCAACAAGAGAAGCCACCACAGTGAGAAGCCCGCGCACCGCAACGAAGAGCAGCCCCTGCTCGCCGCAACTGGAGAAAGCCAACGAAGACCCAATGCAGCTGAAAATAAATAAATAAATAAAATTATTATTTTTTAAAAAAGAATCCTTTAGGAGATGATGTAGTTAAGGTTCTATCACCCGCTGGTGCCTTCCCGAAGGCTTGCCATTCTGAACGCCTCTGCCTGGGTGGATTTTAGTGCTGGGACACAGTGAGACAGGGGAGCAGAGAGGAGCTCACGTTAAATGTTTCTTTAGGAACGATCCAGTGAGTGTCTCGGAGAGGAGAGAGAAGACCTCAGAGCCGAGAAACAGCCGGACCCTGAGCAGCCTCGCAGAAGAGCCTCCACTGAAAAATAAAGATGCTCACAGACCCAAACCGAAAAACGGGGGTGACGTCCCCACATGGAGAGAGCGCCCAGCTTAGCATGGGACCGCTCCCGGAGGTCGGGCGTTTCACGACATGCACGTCAAGGCTGGGATATTTAAGAAAACGCGGTTCCCATCATGATTTTCTGTTTAATGTGTAATAATCCTGTATCAGCAGTAAAACCCAGACACTCTCTGCCAGGTTCCAATTTCAGGTTCTTTGGCTTGAGCTAGACTTCGTGTTGCCCCGAATCTTGGTCCGCATCAAGGTGACTCGGGACGGCATCCCAGTCCGCGTGGAAAATGTTACATGAGTGAACATCCAGCCTGAAGCCCCTCACTCCCCCTGCACCTCCCTGGCGTCTGTGTGCTAGTCCCGTGAGCTCCCGTTGGGGCGGGGTGTGCACCCGTCTGAATTTCGGGCGACGAGGCTCGCCCACCGTGCAGCACCTGCCCTACCACAGAGGAATCCGGCTCCTCCTGAAGCACAGCCCCACTGCTAACCGGGCGCCGCTGGAAAGTTCCACCCGCTAATCTGCGCGCTGACTCAGCAGAGGGGAAAAAACCCTTGGCTCCAGCTTTTCTCACTGTAGGGCCAGGGCTGAGCGCATAAAGCAACGCAGTAGCACCTGGTGGCCTGCGTGGCAGGAGGTGGCCCCCGTCAAGACTTCCCCACCTCTGTCCCCGCCTGCTGTCACCCTCCTGTGTTCACCTTCTATTGATATTAAAGCACGATTCACCAGCAACTTTGCT
>NC_041216.1:27962470-27978058 GCF_002837175.3 Physeter macrocephalus
TTACCCCCGCTGCAAAGTTTTTTCAAGAAACCATACTCGTTTCCCACGGAGGACACACCAAACGCAGCAGTGCTCGCCTCTGGAGGAGAGGACCATGCAGACCCTCATCTTCCTTGTACACATCCCTACGCGGTCGGCATTCTTTTCTTTTTGGCTGCGTCACACAGCACGTGGGATCTTAGTTCCCTGAACTGGGATCGAACCCGTGCCCCCCGCAGTGGAAGCGTGGAGTCTTAACCACTGGACCGCCAGGGAAGTCCCACGGCCAGCATTCTTAAACCCCAAGGGGTTTGCCCCAGCGGACGGCGACGCCATTACCCCGTTTCCTGGGCTGCATCCCCTCTCTCAGCCCCTGCCTCGGCCTCCTCCTCGGCCAGGGGACCTCCTCCTGCCCCCACCCAGCCCGGCCCTTACCGGTACTTCATGCCGGTGCACCGGGCGGTGCAGCTGTCCAGGGAGAGGCCGTGCATGCGCAGGAAGCTCTCCATGTTCCTGGCCTGGGCCGCGGCCCGCACCTCCCGCAGCTGCTGCAGTTCCAGCGCGCTGGCCTGGCGGACGGGGTGCAGGGCCCAGTCTGAGTGGCACCTGCCGATCACGCTCCTCAGGCTCTCGCTGTATGTCATGGACAACATGGTCCCACCCGGCCCGGGAGCTGCCACTGTCCGGATGGGAAACGCCGAATGGTGATGGGTTAGAGAGCATATCCCGCAGTCCCCGGTGCCCAGGCTGGACGCTGGCCCTGGGGCTGCGGCAGGGACACACCCTCCAGATAGAGCGGCCACCAAGGGGTCTTGGCGCCTGGGGACAGGGCCCGGCCCCGGAATGTAAACACCTCTTGGCTTGAGATTCTTGGTCCCCAAAGCTGCACTGGCCGGGAACTCTGGCGGAGCCACCCCTTCTGCCCCTGCACCCATGAGACAAGCACAAGCGAAGCTGCATTCCAGGTGGGAGATCCCCCAAAACGCTCCAAATGCGAAGGGGACAGGAGCATGCAGGGAGCCCGGCCCCCAGCGTGGCAGACTTCCCGGCACCCCCGGAGGTGCCCCAGGTTAAAACCAGGTGCAGGGCCATCCCGGGAAGCAGCATAAGCACACCTGTCGCTGAAGCAAACCCCAGGGAGATTTTACCAGGGGGCATCGCGCCCCCAGGAAGGCCCTATTTGTTGGTTCACAGCCTGGGAAAGGGAAATGCTATCCACACGTGCATTCTCTGCTTGTAGAAAGCGCCGTTGCACCAGCACAGTCCTTTGGGCTCCATGCTCAAATTAATTATGTCGCAATCCACGAGTTTTTGCAATAGAAACACTGAGCGGATGCATCTGAGGAGGGGGTGAGGCGGGGGAGGGAATAGGTTTGGCAATTGCAAAGCTTAAATGTTAAGAACCATTGCTAAATCGTCATCTGAAAGGACGACTCCACTTGGAGACTAAAAACATAAATGTCCATCAATAGGAAATCGGTTATGTAAATGACGGCTCATCCATAGAATGGAAATTTGTGCAGCCACGTGAGGTGTCTCCACGTGGACTGACGGGCAGTGAGTCCCAGGAGACAGCGTCAAGAAAGGAAAGGAGAGGGGAACACGTGTGCGCCCAGAATGCCGCCCTCGTGTCAATTCACGCGCACACGTGAGCCGCTCGGTGAAGGGCCGGCGTCACGGCTGTGCGCCCACGTCCTGCAGTGGCTTTGACTGGGCAACACGGTCACGGCTGCAGGGGGCGGGGCGCTGTTCTACAATCCAGGGACTCCCCCCCACCCCGCCCCCCGCCCCCCGCACCTGACCACGGGCCTCTGCCCCGGCCCAGATGCCTGCCCCGTGGCCCCAGAACTGTCACCATCACCGAGGTGAGATGCGTCTTTTCAGCTGGGTCAGCTGGACCCTGGAGCCCAGCCCGAGAACTGGAGGAACCAGCACTGTCCCCACCTCTGCCCTAAGGGAAAACAAGTTCCATTATCCCTGGGAAGGGCTGGGCAGGCTGCCCTGGGGGCTGAGGCAGCTGCAGAGTCCCTAGGGCGGAGAGGGCGTTGGCGTCGCCTGGGCTGGTCCTTCCTCAGGTGAGCTCTCCATCCCCAGTTCATATCCGGCAGGTATCATCACCGGACGACGTGCTTCTGTCCTCTCTAACCACCTTGTTTGTTGCATCTGACCCCCCTGAAGGTCGGGTCCAGGAGGGCAGGGACTTTTCCATCTACTTTCACTGCTGCGCCCCCAGCTCCCGAAGTAGTAACTGTGTGTTTCCGTGGCCGTGCCGCCAGCACCCGGAGGGGCTGGGCTGGCCCCCTGACTCAGGCCAAGGCTCTCTGCAGGCTGCCCTCTCCTGGGCCAGGACTCGCATCATCACAGCTCAGACCCACAGGGGGGCCCAGAACCTCTAGCATCCCCCAAGGGTTTGGACTAAGGTCTCTGAGGGATGCTTCTGCAGGACACGAAAATACCCACCTTCCAGCAGAATCATTCTGGGGCAGCAGAGGGGGCCCAGGCTCGGTGGGGGTGGGTGGGTTTGACCTTGGACGTGGCACCGTGGACGCCCACAGGTAGCAAGGCGAGCTCCCTCCCTCCCTCCTCCCCTCCAAGTGCACGCTGCCCACTACCCATCAGGCAGCTGCTTCAAAGGCGTCTGTGTGGCCTGCGTGGGGCAAAAGCAGGCCAGTCCTGGCTTCCCTGGGGCTCCGTGTTCAGAGAGAACAGCCGGGCAAGCAGCAGTTACAGGGGTGCTTCCCGAAGAGCAGGACCCACCTCAGACGTGACCGTTCCCAGCCGGGCCCGGCCAGGCTGAGATCAATAGCCATTAGAGCTTTCAAGACATTACCCGCAAAAAGCAATCCTGGTCTGATCTGCCTCTGGAAATCTAGCCCTGGCCCCAGAGCTGCAATGGCAGAGTGGCTGTGCCCTGCTTTGGACAGGGGCAGCCCTGTGTCCAGCGGGTGTGTCACCCGCTCGGCGCGACCCAGGCAGGCAGCCGGACCGCTCCGAGCCTCAGTCTTCACGTCTGTGAAGTGGGATGAGTGGAGGCCTATTGTGCAGGCTGCCTCGGGCTGCACGGGACCGGCCTGGAAAACTGCACAAGGGCTGGCCTCGCCGTGGGAGCGCGCCACGTGTGGGAGGTGGCCACCAGCCGCGAGCTGTGGACCGTGGCACCGGTTGTGATAAGTGGCGTGAGGACAAAATACCCAAAACGGGGTGGAGGGGACATGGGTGGGCAGGCGGGGGCCTCTCCAGAGGTTGCACGTGAACGTGGGCCTGAGTGATTCGAGGACGCCGTGTAGGGTGAAGTGTGGACGTTAGCCATCCTCCCTGCTCCGGCGGAGACACACATCCCTGATGACATGGGGGCAGCGGGTGCGGCCAGGACTTGGAGGGCGCCTCTCTGTGGGGCTGGGGTCCCTCCTGCCTGGGATCTCTCCTCATGTCGAGTTATAGCGGCCTTGGGAGGGGCCCCTGGGTGGGGCAGGGCCACCAGACGCATGGAGGGAGCCCAGAGCCTCCTGCTGGACGTGAGGGTCCCGGTGGCGCAGGGCAGGCTTGGGCCGGGGGACTCGTGGGAGGAGAGGTAGGCCGTGGCGAGCGCGGTGGCCCCTGACCTGGGCTGGAGGGTGCGGACCTGGCGCCCACAGGGGGGTCTGTGACCGGAGGGCCGAGCACAGCCGAGGAAGGGGCTGGGAAGCGTTCGTCCTCCTAAGGTCCTCGGGGGTGGGGGGGGGAAGGACACAGAGGGACTCGGACGGTCACCAATGCCGTCCAGCGGGAGAGGACAGCGCAATAAGCCGGCTGTCCCCGCAGGCGAGCAGGGCTGGGTCCCTGGATGAGGGGCCCCTCGAAGACTCCCCTTGCTGGGGCTCCTGCCTTGGCCACCTGGCTTCTCAGGGACCCCGACCTCTAGCGCCTCCTCTTTGCCATCCTGCCCGCCCCCCCCGCCCCCATCTCAGGAAAAATCAGCCCTCTTTAACAGCCATCACTAATTACAGAGACTACAGGGTCACCCCCCGTGCTGGGGCCTCTGCCTTTTGCAAATCTGTTCCTGTGGACGGGGGTCTGGGGAATTCACGTGAGTGAACCGCGGGACACGGAAAAATGGAAAGAGACATTAACCTCATTAAGTCCACGGGCATGGCGACCTTGCTGAAGAGCCTTCCACCGGGAATTCCTGAACTGAGGTCTGTTTACTGAAAGCCACCAAAGCACGAGACGTGGGATCCGGAAGGAATGCGGAAAGTCTCTTTGAAACGGCGACATGTGTCTCGACACCGGAGAAACCGGCCTAAGTTCCTAAAGCGGGAGCGCGGAGGGCAGCAGCTCGAAAATTCACAGCATCGCGTCAGGGCAAAAACAAAAATTATTTTTGCTCGAGCACCATCAGCAAACCAAGGCCCAAAGAAGCAGCCCCCGACTCTCTCGGGCCCGTGTTTCGAGCCAGACCTTCAGACAGCACGCAGCCTCCCTAGTGCCATTCTCGGGGGGGGAAACTTGACACTGCTGGATCTTAGCGGGGAGCCTGACCGGGTACCAGCTGCAGCCCGGGTCTCCCCGGACGGGACGGCAGCAGGCACGGGGGGGCAGGCAGGCTCACGCGGCAGAACGCCCACCCTCCTTCCTCCCGTGCCTGCCTAGGGCTGGCTTTTTTTTTTTTTTTTTTGAGGTTTTCCGCTTTGAAAACACATAGAGGGTCTAATTTCTGATCAGCCAAACGCATCCCCAAGAGCTGTCCCTGTCATTTCTGTTCCCGGGATGCTTGTTCCCCGGCAGCATTCCCCCCGCAAGAAGGCAGCTGCCACTTGCCTCCTGGAGCTGAAGGGGTGAAGGGACCACTCACCTGCCTCGCTGGCGTCTGCTGGTTAAAAGGGACACAGTCTAGTTTATTAGGGTTCACAAGGCGTTTAAGGAGCTGGTGCAGCAGCTCTTTCATTAGGGAGTGTCACTGCAGAACGTCAGAAGCAATTGGTGAGTAAGTCCCACAAGGGTCGGGTTTGGAGGCAGCGAGTCCATTAGTCCTATTAGGGCGTCTGCATCTCCGCGAAAGAGGCTGAATTATTCACGAGCGTGCCTCTTCCCCTAAAAGCCTGGGAAGCGCGGTTCCGCGGTACAGCCTGGCAAGGCAGCCTCCTGCGTGCTGGCTGGGAGGGGGCACCGGCCGGGGTCCTGCCGTCCCCTCGGGCGCACACCCCCTGCCTCGAGACCTGACCCTGGGAACCGCAGGTGCAGAGGCGCAGGCTGTGCTTGCCGGTATTTGAGGACGGGACCCAGGCTTGCGGCTGCCGTCCCACCTCGTTCTCAACTGTCTGCAAGCAGGGGAGCCCGGGGCCCCACGGCACGTGACCGCCGCCCACGGTGAAGGGGTTGAGGTCTGGCAAGACTCACCCTCAGCACACGCAGACGGATGCCCCACCTCCCTTCCACCGGGACGTGCCCCAGATTGTACGTCTTATACTGCCAGGACCTATAAATGGCCGGAAGGTTCCTGCAGTTTGCCATTTGGACACCACACTGCTCCTCTCTCCAGGTGGGGGCACGGAGACCCTTCCTCAGAGTCCTGACCTGAGGTTTGCAAAACGCTTTGAGGCTGAGCCCTGGGGTGATGTTATGCTGAGCCCCCATTCCGGGTTCATGACCGCAGGGGCCCTTCGTGTCATACTAGGATCCCCCCAAAGTCTCGGCATGACACTCTCCTCTAGCTGAGAAACTGTGCCGGTGCCTGTGGGATTCTGGATGGAGGCCGAGCTGATCACCCCGTGACAAACCTGCTAACGAGGACGCCTACGAGGGGTGGGGGTGGGGGGGATCACTTCACCAGGTCCGGAGTAGAAAGAAATGGGAGGCCGGGAGAGGACACGGAACCGGAGGTCACTGGTAGTGGGTGAGGATCCGGAAAGGCCTTCGTGATGGACTTGGGATGGTTTTTCTTTTCTTTTCAAAAATATTTATTTATTTTGGCTGCACCCCGCACCTTGCGGGGTCTTTAGTCCCCTGACCAGGGATCGAACCTACGCCTCCTGAAGTGGAAGCACAGAGCCCTAACCACTGGACCACCGGGGAATTCCCTGGGATGGTTTTTCTTAAAGGCTGAAACCCACTGTCGGGTTCCACGTCACGTGTCACCCACTGGCTGGAAGTGGCCGTAGTGGCCTCATTGCTGGGTGGCAGTCTTCAGCCTGACATGCTTGGAACGAGGCTCATCTCCTTCCCCCGGGGCACCGTTCCCCTCTCATCACGTTGTCCCTCTCAGTGCCTGCACCTCAGACACCAAGCCCCATGGACGTGGCTCCTGGTACCCTTCACGCTCTCTTCCTGTGGCTCCTGTGGTTCAGCCCTGCTCCATCTCTCCTGGCTCCTCATCCAGCCTCTCCATCTCCCATCTCACTTCCTGCTACCCGGCTTCCTTCCTGCAGCAGAGCCCTGCTCCCTGCCCTGCTCTAACACCTTCGATGGCTCCCCAGTGCCCACGGAATGCAGTCCAGGCTCCTCTGCCTGGCATTCCTAGCCCTCCCTCCTCAGACCCCCAGCTGCCTCTATAGTCTGGCCTCTGTGTACTCTCCATCCTGTCCTGTCCCTGAGGGCCCAGATGGTGTGACCGCTACTTCCTGTTCTCAGGGCGCCTCTCCAAGCTGTGCTCGGGCTGTCGCATCTACTGGAATGTTCTTCCTGGTGTCTGTTGAATTCTGTCCAGTCTTCAAGGTCCAGCCCAAAGGCTCTATGAAGCCTTCCCCGACTCTCAGCTGGCTGTGACCCCTCCCTCCTCGGAACGCCACCAACTCTCTGGACTCTCCCATGACCCGCTTTTTTTTTTAAAATTTGTTTTATTTTTGGCTGCGTTGGGTCTCCGTTGCTGTGTGCGGGCTTTCTCTAGTTTCGGAGACCGGGGGCTACTCTTCGTTGCGGTGCGCGGGCTTCTCATTGCGGTGGCTTCTCTTGTTGCAGAGCATGGGCTCTAGGCGTGCGGGCTTCAGTAGTTGTGGCACGTGGGCTCAGTAGTTGTGGCTCGTGGGCTCTAGAGCGCAGGCTCAGTAGTTGTGGCGCACGGGCTTCGCTGCTCCGCGGCATGTGGGATCTTCCTGGAGCAGGGCTTGAACCCGTGTCCCCTGCACTGGCAGGCGGATTCTTAACCACTGCGCCACCAGGGAAGCCCCCCATGACCCACTTTGCCTCCTAGATACTGTTAGAATGATTTGGGTTCGGAGGAGATTGCACTACCGTGGCCTATCCTTTCCCCCCCTCTCTGCGTCACGTGACCATGATTCCTCCCATGGGTCGGCGGGGAGTATATTTTCCCCTTGACGTTGGGCTTGGTCATGAGCATGCTTTGGCCAAAAGAATGAGCAGAAGTGACTGTACCAATTCTAACCGTCGGCCTTCAGAGACAGTTGTGTTTCTGCTGTTGTCTCTGGCACTTGTGCCATGAGAAGAGGCCTGGGATGGCCCCTGGTTAGGAAGGACGGAGAGATGGTGGACGCCGGCGTGCAGCCTGCAGCTCAGACACCAACCCAGCTAAGCCCAGCCTAGACGAACTGACTCCAGTCAACCCACAGACATATGAGCAAGGAATCAATGCTTATTGCTGCTGCCCCTGCAACTTGGGGTAGTTTGTTATGCGGCCTCCTGTGTAAAAGCTGACAGGTACAGGGTCTTCCCTCCCTTACCCGTCTGTGAGCTGCTCGAGGGCAGGGCCCCGGACACCTGTGCCCTGTTGGAGGAGGGGGTGCCACCCTGCTGGCTGACTTAAAGAACCATCCAACAGCCGTGTCAGTGCCTGGGTGACGAGGACCCCCCCACTGGGAGTGGCACCCAGTTTGCTGAACACAGACCCCCTTAGAGGTCATCACCAGAGGCCTCACAAAAGATGCCGGATGTCTGTGGGAAGTAACCACGCTGGAGCCCCAAAGTGCAGGGCAGCCAGAACCTGTGGCATTGAACGTGGAGCTGAGAGGCTGGGGGTGGGTGGTCTTCAGGTCTGGAGGTTCAGTTCTCCAGCAGGGCCTGTCCACGGGGCAAGAAGACCTCATGGGGACTGGACACGCAGCCAGAGGGGTCACAGAGGGTAGACCACAGGGTGGATCCACGGGGTCCGGGGGGCCAGCAAGGGGCGTGGAGCACCCTTTCACTTCAACGCGACTTACTTGGCACCTCTTACGGGACCAGCCCTTTCAGCCGGCTAGCCTGTCTCGGGGATTTTTCTGCCTGCGTGTCTCAGCTCACTCCTTTCCTTCCAGGGGTGAGGTAGGCCCAGGACCTCTGAGGATGCGGCTCAAGTGCATGTTTGGTTTCAAGGATTCAGTGTGAATCCTTGTGGACGGATGGCACACCTTCATTCTGGCATATTATGTCATACGTACATACACACACACATACATACACACACACATATATATATATACACACATACATACGTATATGATGATAAACACTTCATTCAGTAAGAGCATCTGCAAGCTCCGACCTAACTGTTTCAAGCAAGACCTTATCTAGCAAAAATTCCAGTAGAATCAAAGATTCGCTCATCCCTTTAGAGCTCTCGGTAAGGGGTGAGACCTCATGGGAGGCACTGAAGCAACGGCAAAATTAGCCTAAGGACCCAGGCCCACGGTCGTGTTCGGAGGTGCCAAGGCTGTGGGAAGGAAAAAGCCACGTGGGAATCCAGCGCCGACCCCAGCACCCACTGCCCGAGCCAGGTCCCTGGTGCATCGGCGATAACGGCCCCACAGCTCTGTCACCGCTGCGGGTGTACACGCCGGGGACCCGGCTCTGGACGGAGAGACCTCCCAGGCCGGGAGGCCAAGACGCACAACAGACACCAGGGCCCTGCCCCCACGAGCCGTTCCAAGTGTCCAGCACCAGAGCTGGCGGAGCTGCCCTGAGGGTTCCGTAAGCCTGGCGTGTCCTCGATGGAGGAAAACGTCCAAGGAAATTCCCAGGGTTAGAGATTTTTCAAGAGCACGCATGTCTGTGGTGCACGCCCCTCCCCTACAGGTTAGGAGGAGGCTGCACAGAGGGAGGAAGGGACCTGCCTGGGGGGCTTTAGCTGATGGACGTGCCTCGGGCTGGACCTCTGGACGCCGTGTCCCTCTGGTGACAGACGCTCCCCCAGTGGACACATTGTGCTGATTTCCAACAGGAAATGCATCAGAGAGACGCCAGCGCATCCGTCCCGACCCTGGCCTGGGTCCTATCGCAGCCGCACACCCCAGAGAGCTCCATAGGCTACAGATCAGCTCAAGTTCAAGGAAACGCGGAGAACACTGGGCCGGGTGCATCGTTTTTCACTCTGATCACCTAAGGAGCACAAAGCTGGCATGACAGGAAAGCGCTCGATCCGCTGTCTGAGGGGTGCGGTTTGAAAGGCGATCTGGAGAGAGCTCAGCTCAAATCAGAGCAAATTCTAGACGACGAGCCCACACAACGAGCCCGGCACGTCTTTCATCACCATGCCCGTGTCGTGGCACCGAGAAGAGGACCAGAGCCTGGATCTCACGGGGGAGTTTTCACGCCCGAGAAATCACCAGCACACCCGGCCTGGACGGCACGGCTCTCCCACCCGCTGCCCTGCTTGCCGGTTGTAGGGAAAACGGAGGGCTCGTTACCTGTAAAACTGGAGCTGTCTTTTGGGGCTCCCATACCGAGTACTGCGGACAGCAATGGAGGAGAGAGAAGGAAACAGGGAGAGAAGAGAGAGAAGCCACAGTTGGCATCGAGCACGCACAGGGAGGTGCCAGCCCGGGAAGCATCGCTGACGCCCGGAAGCCCCGGCCCCGCCCCGCCCTCTCGGGGCTGTCGGAGGATGTGCCCGGGTACCAAGCCTCGGTGGCAGCGCCACCCAGTGGCACAGGGAGGTGGAGGCCCGTTTGTTTGGAGGCGGGGCTCCTCTGTGCCTGGCCTCGGTTTGGGTTTCTCTTTTTTCTGGCCACCCCGCACGGCACGTGGCATCTTAGCTCCCCCGCCAGGGATTGAACCCGCACCCCCTGCGGTGGAAGGGCGGAGTCTTAGCCACTGGACCGCCAGGGAAGTCCCCCTGTTTGGGTTTTCATGAAACACGCTTTTTCAGACTGACGGTTGCAAACCTTCAAACCCAGCAAGGCCCGTCACCCAACACGCTGGGAAGTCTGCACGTGACCATGGGGTTCTTTTTAGCACCCGGATGCAGGAGGGACGCCCCCATTCCCTGTGGTTTCCCTGGACGCTCGCTGTGGCTCAGGCCCTCACAGTTATCTGAAGGTCCAGTGGCTCAAGGACTGGCGGGCCCCAGGGTTCCACTTGCGCCCCAGGCCTCGTGACAAGGATGCCAGAGGCTCCCACCCCGCGCCTTGCCCATATGCCCTCCCTGTGGTTCAGCCTGGGCTATTTTCCAAACAGAAAGACCCAGGGCTGGATCTGGAAGTGGGCTCCACAAAGAGGTCAAGGGGGCCCGGTGAGCACGCGGCTGCCTCTACCCTCCGCGGGCTCCGCTCAGGCCTGTAAAAGGCTTGGAGCCTTGCTCAGGGTGTCAGGGGAGCTGGCGGGACCACAGGGGCTACAGGACCTGCGGTGTGTGTGGGACGAGAGAGACGGAAACCAGGAAGGGCCTCTGCTACCTCCCACGGAATATTTCAGGAGAGTCAGGGACAAGGCAGGAGTCTAATCCTGGCTCCATCCCACCTGGAAAACCTTGGTGTTTTTCTTTCCCATTTTGGTCTTAAAAGCTTCCTTTCCTTGGAGAAAATGCTGCCTTGCGTGCACCTGATAGCCCTGTGGGCTCACTCGGCCCCTCCCTCTGGGTCAAGGGGAGGAGACTGGCCTGCGGACCTCCTCAGAGGCAGCACTGACCCTGGGAGGGCCTGGTGGGGTGGCACGGGGGCGTCACCTGTAGATCATGCCAGGGGAGCCGGTCTGCCGCAGGGAGAGCCGAGCCGGGGACCCCGTGGTCGATTCCGGATACATGGAGCCGGCCTCACTTGTCCCGACCCACTCCCTTCTTCAAGGAGGGAAGATCCTGGAGGGAGAGCAAAGAAGGAGGGGAGGCGGTTAAAAAAAGACCCATCAGTGTGGCCAGGGTGCTCTGTGATCCCGAAGGCCTGGTTCCTTGGGCATCTATCTGCACGTCCCTCATCAGACAGACAGACAGGCCCACGGGGGCTCGGATGAGGATGATGGTCGGGTCCGTGACTGTGAAGGATTTCTACTCCTTCTTTCCAAGCCCCCACTCCGCCCCTCCCTGACTGCTTTTCTGAGGTTCTGGGAGCACTTTCTCGTTGCCCAAACTATGCAGAAATGGTGGTTGCAGAGGGAATCTGTGGACTTGGGAATCTGGGCTGTCTTCCCCAGGCCAGGAAGTGGTACCGTGGTCACCCAGGGTCATCCTGGATGCCTCGCCTCCCTGACCCCTGACTCCTGCCCTGAGGCACCCCCGGGCAAGTGAGGGACACGGATGGGAAACCAGGACCACAGAGGGGAGGGTGCACAGAGCGCCAGGCCTTGTGCGCTAGGAGCAGAGCCGTCCCCGAGGCCAGTCCAGATGCTGGTCCAGAGGCCCCGGGGAAGGCAGGGTGCATGATGTCCTCACACAGGCTAACGGGATGGGGAACAGGCAGCCAAGGGCAGGCCGGGATGCACGTGCCCTTTACTGGGGGTGCGGCCCACCCCCACCCCTCGCTCTCCTCTCTGGCTTTCCCTGGGCCCAGCTGCTGTGCGGTGACACCTCAACCCCCAGGTCGGGCACTTAGGGATGTTTAATGTCCAGAATTCCGAATCACGGACTTAATCTGCCTGAGTCCCCAGGTGACGCCCGTGTTGCTTGTCCAGGGAACACACTCTGAGGACCCTTGGCCTTAAGCCGAGCTCCTGGACTAGAAGTCGGCAAACTACTGCCAGCAGGCCAAAATTTTCTGTAAATAAGGTTTTATTGGAGGTTTTACCTCCATGCCCATTTGTTTATGAATTGCCCGTCTGTGCTACTATGATGGGGTGGGTCGTTGCAATGGAGACCGTCTGGCCTGCAAAGCCTAAAATATTTACTACCTGTCCCTTTAAAGGAAAAGTCTGCCGACCCCTGTTCTAGGCCATTCTCTCCCCCACTCTCCAAGATGACACGGCCCAGCACCTCTCTCCTGAAATCACAAACACTTCCTTTCCCGTGTTACCCACAGCTCTCGACTTGATGCTTCCTATTTCACTAGCATCAGACCCATCCCCCAGCATCAGCACAAGGAACATTCTGCTTCCCTCCCGTTGCTACCCGGGTGACCTGGCCACGCCCACGGCACTCACACCCTCTGCCTCGCCCCCATTCAAGGGCATCCTGCAACAGGACTCTCGCCCACCAGTCCTTCCTTCTTTATGGAGCAGAGCCATCTGCACACAATCAATTACTACTTCTTCTATCTTGGGACTTCCCTGGTGGTCCAGTGGTTAAGACTCCGCACTTCCACTGCAGGGGCACAGGCACAGGTTCGATCCCTGGTCAGGGAACTAAGATCCTGCATGCCACGCGGTGCGGCCAAAACCCCCCCAAAAAGCGACTTCTCCAGATGGAAGGAAAGATGGTGGAGTAGAAGGACGTGTGCTCACTCCCTCTTGCGAGAGCACCGGAATCACAACTAACTGCTGAACAATCATTGACAGCAAGACACTGGAACTCACCAAAAATGTACCCCACATCCAGAGACAAAGGAGAAGCCACAATAAGATGGTAGGAGGGGTGCAATCACGATAAAATCAAATCTTATAACCACTGGGTGGGTGACTCACAGACTGGAGAACACTTAGACCACAGAAGTCCACCCACTGGAGTGAAGGTTCTGAGCCACATGTCAGGCTTCCCAGCCTGGGGGTCCGGCAATGGAGGATGAATTCCTAGAGAATCAGACTTTGAAGTCTAGCGGGATTTGATGGTAAGACTTCAACAGGATGGGGGAAACAGAGAGTCCACTCTTGGAGGGCACACACAAAGAGGTGTGCGCATCGGGACCCAGGGGAAGGAGCAGTGACCCCATAGGAGGCTGAAGCAGACCTACCAGCTAGTGTTGGAGGGTCTCCCGCAGAGGCAGGGGGCGGCTGTGGCTCACCGCGGGTACAAGGACACTGGCAGCAGAAGTTCTGGGAAGTACTCCTTGGTGTGAGCCCTCCCGGAGTCCACCATTAGCCCCAACAAAGAGACTGCAGACTCCAGTGCTGGGTCGCCTCAGGCCAAACAAGCAACAGGGAGGGAACTCAGCCCCACCCATTAGCAGACAAGCCGATTAAAGTTTTACTGAGCTCTGCCCACCAGAGCAACACCCAGCTCTAGCCACCACCGGTCCCTCCCATCAGGAAACTTGCACAAGCCTCTTAGGTGGCCTCATCCACCAGAGGGCAGACAGCAGAAGCAAGAAGAACTAGAACCCTGCAGCCTGCGGAACGAAAACCACAATCAGAGAAAGACAGACAAAATGAAAAGGCAGAGGACTATGTACCAGATGAAGGAACAAGATAAAACCCCAGAAAAACAACTAAATGAAGTGGAGATAGGCAACCTTCCAGAAAAAGAATTCAGAATAATGATAGTGAAGATGATCCAGGACCTTGGAAAAAGAATGGAGGCAAAGATAGAGAAGATGCAAGAAATGTTTAATAAAGACCTAGAAGAATTAAAGAACGAACACCTAAAAAATTAAAGAACAAACAGGAATGAACAATACAATAACGGAAATGAAAAATACACTAGAAGGAATCAATAGTAGAATAACTGAGGCAGAAGAACGGATAAGTGACCTGGAAGACAGAATGGTGGAAATAACTGCCACAGAAAAGAATAAAGAAAAAAGAATGAAAGTAAATGAAGACAGCCTAAGAGTCCTCTGGGACAACATTAAATGCACCAACATTTACACTATAGGGGTCCCAGAAGGAGAAGAGAGAGAGAAAGGAAGTGAGAAAATATTTGAAGAGATTATAGTCGAAAACTTCCTTTTCATAGGAAAGGAAATAGCTGCCCAAGTCCAGGAAGCGCAGAGCGTCCCAGGCAGGATAAACCCAAGGAGAAACACACTGAGAGACATAGTAATCAAACTGACAAAAATTAAAGACAAAGAAAAATTATTAAAAGCAACAAGGGAAAAACGACAAAAACATACAAGGGAACTCCCATAAGGTTAACAGCTGATTTCTCAGCAGAAACTCTGCAAGCCAGAAGGGAGTGGCATGATATATTTAAAGTGATGAAAGGGAAGAACCCACAACCAAGAATACTCTACCCAGCAAGGATCTCACTCATATTCGACAGAGAAATCAAAAGTTTTACAGATAAGCAAAAGCTAAGAGAATGGATACAAGAACAAGACCCATATATATGCTGTCTACAAGAGACCCACTTCAGACCTAGGGACACATACAGACTGAAAGTGAGGGGATGGAAAAAGATATTCCATGCAAATGGAAATCAAAAGAAAGCTGGAGGGGCTTCCCTGGTGGTGTGGTGGTTAAGAATCCGCCTGCCAAGGCAGGGGACATGGGTTTACGCCCTGGTCCAGGAAGATCCCACATGCCGTGGAGCAGCTAAGCCTGTGTGCCACAACTACAGAGCCTGTGCTCTAGAGCCTGCGAGCCACAACTACTGAGCCCACGAGCTACAACTACTGAGCCTGCGTGCCACAACTACTGAAGTCCTCACACCTAGAGCCTGCACTGCACAAGAGAAGCCACTGCAACGAGAAGCCCACGCACCGCAACGAAGAGTAGCCCCCACTCGCCGCAACTAGAGAAAGTCCGCATGCAGCAACAAAGACCCAGTGCAGCCAAAAATAAATAAATAAATAAATAAATTTATTTTTTAAAAAAAGAAAGCTGGAGTAGCAATTCTCATATCAGACAAAATAGACTTTAAAATAAAGACTACTACAAGAAATCAAGAAGGACACTACATAATGATCAAGGGATCAATCCAAGAAGATATAACAATTGTAAATATTTATGCACCCAAAATAGGAGCACCTCAATACTTAAGGCAAATGCTAACAGCCATAAAAGGGGAAATCGACAGTAACACAAACATAGTAGGGGACTTTAACACCCCACTTTCACCAATGGACAGGAACATTCTCCAGGATAGACCATATCTTGGGTCACAAATCAAGCCTTGGTAAATTTAAGAAAATTGAAATTGTATCAAGTATCTTTTCCGACCACAATGCTATGAGACTAGATATCAATGACAGGAAAAAAGCTGTAAAAAATACAAAGGCATGGAGGCTAAACAATACACTACTAAATAACCAAGAGATCACTGAAGAAATCAAAGAGAAAATCAAAAAATACCTAGAAACAAATGACAACGAAAACACGAAGACCAAAAACCTGGGGGATGCAGCAAAAGCAGTTCAAGAGGGAAGTTTATAGCAATACAATCCTACAATCCTACCTCAAGAAACAAGAAAAATCTCAAGCAAACAACCTAACCTTACACCTACAGCAATTAGGGAAAGAAGAACAAAAAAACTCCAAAGTTAGCAGAAGGAAAGAAATCATAAAGATCAGATCAGAAATAAATGAAAAAGAAATGAAGGAAACAATAGCAAAGATCAATAAATCTAAAAGCTGGTTCTTTGAGAAGTTAAACAAAATTGATAAACCATTAGCCAGACTCATCAAGAA
>NC_041216.1:27981401-27986392 GCF_002837175.3 Physeter macrocephalus
CCACCCTCACCACTATTATTCAACATAGTTTTGGAAGTTTTAGCCACAGCAATCAGAGAAGAAAGAGAAATAAAAGGAATCCAATTTGGAAAAGAAGTAGTCAAACTGTCACTGTTTGCAGATGACATGATACTGTACATAGAAAATCCTAAAGGTGCCACCAGAAAACTACTAGAGCTAATCAATGAATTTGGTAGAGTAGCAGGATACAAAATTAATTCATAGAAATCTCTTGCATTCCTATACACTAACAACGAAAGATCAGAAGGTAAATTAAGGAAACAATGCTATTCACCATTGCAACAAAAAGAATAAAATAGCTAGGAATAAACCTACCTAAGGAGGTAAAAGACCTGTACTCAGAAAACTATAAGACACTGATTAAAGAAATCAAAGGTGACACAAACAGATAGAGAGAAATACCATGTTCTTGGATTGGGAGAATCAATATTGTGAAAATGACTATATTACCCAAAGCAGTCTACAGGTTCAATGCAACCCCTATCAAATTATCAATGGCATTTTTTACAGAACTAGAACAAAAAAATCTTATAATTTGTATGCTTATCTATGTCAATGGAGGCAAGGATATACAATGGAGAAAAGACAGTCTCTTCAATAAGTGATGCTGGGAAAACTGGACAGCTACATGTAAAAGTATGAAATTAGAACACTCCCTAATATCATACACAAAAATAAACCCAAAACGGATTAAAGACCTAAATGCAAGACCGGGCACTATAAAACTCTTAGAGGAAAACATAGGAAGAACACCCTTTGACACAAATTGCAGCAAGATCTTTTTTGACCCACCTCCTAGAGTAATGGAAATAAAAACAAAAATAAACAAATGGGACCTAATGAAACTTAAAAGCTTTTGCACAGCAAAGGAAACTATAAACAAGACAAAAAGACAACCTTCAGAATGGGAGAAAATATTTGCAAGCGAATCAACAAATGATTTACCTCCAAAATATATGAACAGCTCATGCAGCTCAATATCAAAAAAACAAACAACCCAATCAGAAAATGGGCAGAAGACCTAAATAGACATTTCTCCAAAGAAGACATATAGATGGCCAAGAGGCACAGGAAAAGCTGCTCAACATCACTAATTACTAGAGAAATGCAAATCAAAACTACAGTGAGGTATCACCTCACACCAGTTAGAATGGGCATCATCATAAAGTTACAAACAACAAATGCAGGAGATGGTGTGGAGAAAAGAGAACCCTCTTGCACTGTTGGTGGGAATGTAAATTGATAGAGCCATTAAGAAGAACAGTATGGAGGTTCCTTAAAAAAATAAAAATAGAATTACTATATGACCCAGCAATCCCACTACTGGACATATACCCAGAGAAAACCATAATTCAAAAAGACACATGCACCCCAATGTTCATTGCAGCACTTTTACAATAACCAGGTCATGGAAGCAACCTAAATGTCCATCAACAGACGAATGGATAAAAAAGATGTGGTACATATATACAATGGAATATTACTCAGCCATAAAAAGGAACGAAATTGGGTCACTTGTAGAGACGTGGATGGACCTAGAGACTGTCATACAGAGTGAAGTAAGTCAGAAAGAGAAAAACAAATATCGTATATTAATGCATATATGTGGAATCTAGAAAAATGGTACAGAAGAACTGGGAAGATGTGGTACATATATACAATGGAATACTACTCAGTCATAAAAAAGAATAAAATTGGGTCATTTGTAGAGACGTGGATGGACCTAGAGACTGTCATACAGAGTGAAGTAAGTCAGAAAGAGAAAAACAAATATCGTATATTAATGCATATATGTGGAATCTAGAAAAATGGTACAGATGAACTGGTTTGCAAGGCAGAAATAGAGACACAGATGTAGAGAACAAACGTATGGCCAGCAAGGGGGGAAGTCGGGGGGGATGAATTGGGAGATTGGAATTGACATATGTACACTAATATGCATAAAATAACTAAAAAAAAAAAACCAAACTACTTCTGCAGTTTTCAAAAACAACAAGCATAGTCTCTTGGACCCACTTCCTTCCCCACTCTTGTCCTATTTCTCTCCTTCCATCACAGGAAATGTCCTCTTGTCTGTAATTCCCCTCCCTTCCGCCCTCATGCCTCTGAGGACGCCACCATTGCCAAGGTCGCCGTGACCTCCCTGTTGCTAAGCCTGATAGTGCTCATCGTACGGGGTGGATGGCGGGGCCGCACCGTCCTCCTGGCTCCGGGACCCCACGCTGCCCGCTGTCCTGCCGCCTCCCCAGCTGCTCCTTCTCGGGCTCCCGGGCTGCGTCTGGTCCTCTCTCTTGTCTCCAGCTCTGGTTTCTGCCCAGGCTCAGGTCTTGAATCTCTTTTCTTTTCTGTCTACACGAGGTTCCTCAGATTTCCACCAGCCTTCTGGCTCTGACCTCCATTGCTAGGCAGCAGACCCCACGATTGTAGCTCCAGCCCCCATCTCTCCCCTGGACCGCAGACGCGTGTATCCAATTATCCACTAGGCATCTCTACAAGCACGTGAAACAGGCGCCTTGGGTCCACGCGTCTAACACGAAGCTCTTGACCACCCTGTCAACTGCAAATTGGCACTTGCCATGGGCACTTGCCATCTACTTCCACAAGGATTGAATCATGTGCTGCAGCAGTTGCTGACTTTCAGCACCCTCTGAAAGGCGTTCAGGGTGGAGAGCAGAAATGAGGCACTCGGTGCTCTGGGAAAAACTGGCAGAACAGGGCTTCAGATAGTTAGATATTTTCAGGAGAAGATTTAATGAGCCTAATTTTTGTATTTCCTCGTAACTGGAAAAGCACTAAAATCCTTCATGGTGACGATTGCTCCTCGTGACTAGCAGAACCTTCTGGAAAAAAATATGTGCTCGATTGCAGGGACTCCCCCCTTTGCCAAAATCACATACATACTGACCTTCCCCTGACCTCTTTGGTGCAGTTTCTCAGAGCTATACCTGAAATGCTGTCTCCCGGGCCACAGTCCTCATGTTGCCCCAGATAAAACCTAACTCTCACTGTCACGTTGTGCATTTTTTCAAGTCGACAACTCCCACTCCAGCCCTGTTCTTCCACGGCCACCCCGTCATGAGGCCATCTTCAGAAGCCACCAGAGTCCCACGCTTCTTGCGGTGACCTCTGCCTCCTCCTCCCTGGCCCGGCTGCCACCTTCCCTCTTGTAGTCCCCACGACAGCTCTCTGACAGGTCTCCTGGCTTCCACCTTGACCAGGAGCCAGAGCGAACCGTCTGGAACATAAATCAGATCGTGTTGTTACTTTGCTCAAACTTTCCAATGGTTTCCCATTCTACCCAGAGTGAAAGCCCAAATCTCAACAGCGGCCTCAGCCCGGCCCCGCCTGAGCCACGACCTCTCTGACCTCATCCCCGCACCCGCTCGCTCACTCCACCCCAGACGCGGGCTCTGTGGGGTCCCGTGAACCCAGCAGACACTCCAACCTCAGGGCCTTTGCACCTGCTCTTCCTTCTGCCTGAGCTCTCTGACCCCTGACCCGCCGGAGGGACCCCTGACCTTCACCTCCTAATACAAAGGTCACATTCTCAGGGAGTCTCCTCTGGACACTTTATCTTAAATTGCAGACCTGTCTTCCCTACATTCCCCTGGTCCCTCCCCTGGCACGTGTCACCTCCTGACACACCTTATATTTCACCTACTGTCTCATTTATGACCCCAAGATGCCAGCTCCATGGATGCAGGGAGTTTTGTAGGCTGTGTTCACAGCTATGCCTGGCACACCTGTGGTAGGGGGAGGGCCTGGGGACTCGGCTTGCATGAGGTGGCAGGGGTGGGGACAGGGCAGCCTTCCTGAGGGTGCAATACCCGCTCTGTCCAGCGGGGGTGTTCACGGCAGCTACAAGTGCCACTGGCCACACTTTGGGAGGCATCCCCAGGGAGGTCACCTGTCCCGCTCCTCACCCTAGCCCGGACTCTGGAAGCTCAGGTCCTTCAGGGTCAGCAGGCAGCTCCTCTGCCCACAGCCGGGCACTGGCCACGCTCTGATGCCCACTGCACGCGGAAAAGAACGGCAGGCCGCGAGCAGTGCTTCTGTCTCATTCCTCCTGGGGGGTTGGCACCTTTGCCACCTCACTGGGGGGGAAGAGGATTGGTGAGGTTTCCCCAAGCCCCCTGCTGAGCATTCAGGACACAGTCCAGGGGCACAGCCAACGTGCCCAGAGCCCACCTCCTTGCCCTGTAGCTGCCACTGTCCAATCAGGAGCCACCACTGCATCTGCCTGGCAGCCAATCCCCAAGCAGCTGACGTCCCAGTGGGGATGCTGTGACTCCCAGGCTGCGCTGGGCTCCTGAAGCCCTGGGGGAGGAAGGCAGGCACAGCTGCCCACCCCACCTCCACCCGGGACTGTTCAGAAACCATTTGGCAACATGCCAGGCTCGAGAGGGACGAGGCACGGGAGGGGCGGCTGAGAGGGTGTGGCTCGGGGTCCAAGCTGGGAGTCCGAAGGCTGGGTCCCTGCCGTCTCCCGCACGCCCAGCTGGTCTGTGTGTGACCTGGAGCAAACCACCCCGGTTTATACTTGGAGACATAAGCATGGAGCGCTCACAAAGGCCCGTTCATAGTTTCTCACGGGAGTAAAGAGAAGATACGCTCTGAGCCCAAGAGGAAAGATGTTGCGTCAGTCCCAGCTCTCACCCTTTGCAGGCTGAGCTGAGTGATGACAGGGGACGAAAAGGCTCCATCTGTGGACACTGTCTTCTCTCCAACTTATTATTTTGAAAACTTTCAAACTTTCAAACATCAGAAAAATTGTAAAAAACCAGAATAGCAACAAACACCTATATACCCTTCATCCTTCTCACTGATAGTCTACATTTGCCTCATTTGCTCGCACTGCCTCTCCTCCCCCTCCCACTCTCTCCCCTTCACCTCTTCCCCCTCCCTCTCGCACACACTTTTTTTCTGAAAAATTTTTTTTTTTTTTTTTTTTTTTGCGGTACGCGGGCCCC
>NC_041216.1:27986516-27994309 GCF_002837175.3 Physeter macrocephalus
CAGGCCCAGCGGCCATGGCTCACGGGCCCAGCCGCTCCGCGGCAGGCGGGACCCTCCCGGACCGGGGCACGAACCCGCGTCCCCTGCCTCGTCAGGCGGACTCTCAACCACTGCGCCACCAGGGAAGCCCTTTCTGAAACATTTGACAGTTGCGATCTCATGCACTTCACCCCTCAATACTGCAGCAAGCATTTTCTGAGAATAAGAACTCTACCTTACATAACTACAATACCATGATCATATCCAAGGCAATTAATTCAATACCACCTGATGCATAGCCTATATTAAAAATTTCCACCTTCCTCAAAAAACAAGACAAACCTCAAATAAACAATCCAGGCTACCACCTAAAAGAATTAGAAAAAGAAGAACAGGGACTTCCCTGGAGGCGCTGTTGTTAAGACTCTGCACTCCCAATGCAGGGGGCCCGGATTCGATCCCTGATCAGGGAACTAGATCCCACATGCATGTCGCAACTAAGAGTTCGCATGCCGCAAGTAAGGAGCCCATGAGCCGCAACTAAGGAGCCCGCCTGCCGCAAGTAAAACCCGACGCAACCAAATAAATAAATTTAAAAAAGAAAGAAAGAAAAAAAGAACAAACAAAACCTAAAGTCAGCAGAAGGAAGGAAATAATAAAGATCAGAAAAGAAATAAAATAGAGATTAAAATTTTCCCAGTGATTCCAAAAAGATAGTCTATAGTTTAAAAAAATCCAGAATCCTTTCCAAAAATAGATTCTATAGCTTAAAAAAACCCCACCAGAATCCACTCAAGGTTCACCTAATCCAGCACCCCTCAACTAATCTCCTAATCCAGCACCCCACCCCCCTACCATTTTTTCATTTTTGTTTTTCATGGCATTGGGTTGTTTTTTTTTTTTTTTAAAAGCTCAGGCCATTAGTCCTGCAGACTGTCCCACATTTTGCATTTGTCTGATTGCAGCCTGATGATTAGATCCGGATAAACCTTTTTGGCGAGGTGTGTGTCCTTCTGGCGCATCCAACCAGGATGCATCTGCGCACCTGTCCATGACGGGCAAAGCCAGGGCCTGCCACTTGGTTAAGGCAGCTTCTGCCTGGCACGGAGTACTAATTCCTTCATAATTAACCAGGAACCGCAGGGAGGGCTCTTTGAGGCTGTGTGAGAATCCAGTTCCCCTGCAACCTCTCACTGTGTTTTCTCCACTTTAGTTTTCCCAGAAAGGTCACCATGCAGCCTGTTAGGGCTCCGAGTGCAGAGGATGCGAGAGGGCAGGAGGCCGAGTTTAAATGGGAAGAAAACACAAAAACGGATTCCTGGAGTCTTAGGCTGTCATCAGAGCTGCAGCCACGGCCAGGCCCTGATGCTCAGACTCTCAGGGACTGACCAAAGGCCCCACGGGGCCTCTGTGTGACTCTGGGGCCTGGGATTGGCCCTGAGACTCGGGCTGGCGGTCTTCTGGAAAAGTGGACCCATGACATGATTTTAAACATGGACAAGCACATTTATACACACAGAGGGAAAGCCCCAGAATAAACCAGATGGGCTGTGCAAAATGTCCAGGGTCACAGCAGACCATGGTGAGGCGCCCTCGACCGGACACAGGAGCTCGCTCGCTCTCTCTTTAAGCCTCAGTCTTCTCATCTGCAAAATGGGGGCCTGGCCTACATGAGCCTCAGTTTCTCTGTTGGAGCTAAGAATAAATGATTATATTATTCTGGGGGCTAATATGCCTGGGGGTGTCCAATTCGGAGCTGCAAGTGGCGCTCTCTCTCTCTTCCTCTCTCTCTTTCTCTCTCTTTCTCTGATCCCTTCAGCCTCAGCATTAAAGATGGAATCTGTAGCCTCTCAGAGTTGATGAGAGCTACTTGCACGAGATGGGAAGAATTCAGTGCATCCAGGCAAGAGAAGAAAAGGAATTCACAGCTAAGCCAAGAAACCACAAAGAAAAGACCGAGCCCGCGAGTCCAGAGACACACAATAATAGGAGATGCTTTCTGAGTGAGCCTGCTTGGGCGACCACCTGTTCTGGTTCCTCAGATGTTCTGGTTGATGAGCTGGCATCTGATTTGCATAGAAGGAGGGTATGAGGGTCTAGGAGATTGAATCATCGGTCCCCATCCCTGGCTCCTTCCGTATCCATGTCCTTTGCTGAGTGACTCTGCCACCTCCCCACAACATGCACGCATGCATACAACACCGCCCCCCGCCCCAAACACACTCTTGGGCCAATGGGGAACAAGCAGAATCACGACAGGCCAGCTCCAGCCACAGGAGACTTGCCCTGCCATCATCATGGATGAACCTGCTCCAGACACACCCCCCGCCGGTCCAAAGAGGCCGAGCTCACATGCAAGAGCCACCCGGCCTGGGCCGGGCATCACCCATCGACCTGCGATGTGGAGCCAGCAGACCCACGAATGCAGACAAACGAACCTCTCTGTGGCCTGCCACCAGGACTGTTACACAGAAGGTGAATGGAGTTTTAACTTTAGCACTGCTGGGAGCCGTTCTGCTGTGTTTTAATATTCAGGGTCATTCTCGTTACATTAAATTATAACTCCAGTGGGAGGCCGGGAGCTACTTCCAGTTACTGGAAAAGGATGCCACCGCTGTCTCTTTACCGTAGGTTCTGGAGCACAAAACTTGGGTGATGGTAACCTTCATGTAGTGAGAGTTCTTCATGTGAAGCTAGCCCTTTGAGCTCTGGAGAGGGTAACTGTTTCTAAATCGAAACCTTGCCGAGTCGACACCCGTTTCCATCTTCTTCTGGGGCTTGGTGGATGACACAATTTCCCCCTCTTTGGGTGACCCAGGAGACCACGCCAGGTGGTGGGGAGGGAGGTGAGGTCCAGCTGGGGTTCAGATCTAGCCCTCGGTTTGCATCGTAACTCTGCCATTTATTGGCGTCTGACCTTGGGCAGATCTCCCAACCTCCCGAAGTGTCAGTTTCTCCATCTGTGAAATGGGAGGGTAACAGGAGTCACGGAGGAGCTGATGTGCTACCAGGTGGGGGTGTGCGGTGACGGCCACGGAGGCTGGAATCCGCTCGTGCCCGGCGCTGGAGGAGTGAAGGTGCTGCCCGAGGCCTGGGAGTGCTTCTCGGAAAGTCCGCGATTACAACTCCTTCCTGAACGTTTGCACCGCGGGCCAAAGGCAGCTGAGGGTCACTTTTGCACAGAGGCATCTGCCCCAGAGGCAGCCTGCTCCCAGGCAGTGGTCCTGCCTTCCAGAAAATCGCTTTTCAGGGTCCTCAGACTCACTGCAACCTCTCCTTTTCCCATGCTGCCTCTCTCCCCTGCTCTCAGAAGTCTTCTCATCTTTTCCAGTTTCCCGGAAAAAGGCTCATCGCTTATGGAGGTGACCAGCCATGCACAGGTATGACTCGCTGTCACGGGGGGCCCTCTGGGGCTGCATCCTCATTCTGGATCATCCTGGAAGCTCAAAGCTTCCAGGAGGCTTGGCCCTAGATCGCTGAGGTCTTAAGAACAGTGAGGCTGTATGAGTTGTCTACTGCCACCCGACAAGGGTTGGCGGCTTACAACAACAGATATTACTGACACAGTTTCGGAGTCAGGAATCCGGGACTGACCTGGCTGGGTGGTCTGGCTCAGGGCCTCTCCTGAGGCTGTGGGCAGGATGTCGGCTGAGGCCACCATCTCACCTGAACGCTCCATGTCTTTGCTTTTCGCTGCACCGTGCGTCTTGTGGGATCTTAGTTCCCCAACCAGGGACTGAACTCAGGACCTGGGCAGTGAGAGCGCGGAGTACTAACCACTGGACTGCCCGGGAAGTCCCCTGAAGGCTCCTCTTCTTGGACGTCTCCTGCACAAGGCTGTGGGCAGTGGCCCTCAGTTCTGTACTCCTTGGATCTCTCAGGCCAAGGCAGTTTGCTTCCCCCAGAGCAAGGGATGGAGAGAGAGAAGCTGCCGTGTCTTTCTCGACTGAGCCTCAGGAGATTTGTTTATCGGTCACAAAGACCAACCCCAATACGATGGAGTGGGTGAGGGCCAGAAGGCGGGGCCGCTGGAGACCATCTTGAGGGTCTCCGCTGTGGCACCGGTAATGGACTGCTCCTCACCTTTTACTCTGTCCCGCAGGGATGTCGGCTCCTCCAGGGCAGAGAAGGCTTTGCCTCTTCTGCTCTTTGACGTGTCCCAGCAGTGTCAGGCACGTGGCCGGAGCTCCGTGAGCGCTGACTGAGGCCCCAGGGAGGAGAGGCTTACAGCACCCGGGTGTGACAGGCGTGTGACAGGCGTTGGGCGGTCTCCCCGGAAGCTTCGGGAATCAGGGCTAGGGCTTAAGCTCCTGCTTCTTAAACTGATGTTACTTTGCATGTGGCTTCTCGAACCCCGTAAATCCCTTCTGCCAAAGCCCTGAGGTATGGCTCTGACTGTGACACGGCATGAAACCACTGCCCCTCATGGGCCCAAAGCCTGCGGGAGCCACGGCGGCCGCAGGGTGCCTCAAGAAGAGACAGGAAGAGGTGTAACTGCTCAAAACCACACATATCCGGAAGGGCGCTCGTGTAACACCCCCTTCCGCTCTCTCCCAGAGGCCAGGAGCTCCGAGACAGGAGGCAACTCTTCTCCTGTGAGCAAGATGGGTGGCCAAGAGCGAGAGTTGCTGAACCTGATGCACTTGGGGTGTCCGTTCTGCCCGTGGAGGCATCTTGGAGGACAACAGAGAGGCCCAATTGCCAGAAGGGGCTGGAGCTCAACAGTCCCAGTCCCAAACAGCACCATCCAGATCTCGCTCAGATTCGGATGGGGTTGGCGGCGGGGCGAACGGTGCAATCGTTACTGGGGGCTGGGGGTCACGGCCAGGACCCCCCCCTGCTCTCGGCCAGTGAGAACCTCAGTCTCTCCTCTAAACTCCTGAGGCCTGAGCCGGGGGGACCAGCGGCGTGGGGACCCCTCCCCAACCCGACACTAAAAAGCACGGACCTCACGTGGTCAGACCACGGTGGAAACATCTGTACCAGCCACAGAGCCCACGGCAAGACTGCCCGACGGGGCGTCTGTTCACGCGTCTCATTGATGCCCCATTAAGAATTCCTTTATAAAGATCACAGACTGGAAGTTTCAGTCTTTTCAAAGCAACCTTCAAGCAACTGTTCCCTGATTACGAACAAGTCAACCAACACAGAGCCAGGGCTGGACTGTTGCAGGGAGAGTCCCTGCCCAAATCGAATTGATTCCACAGTAAAAAAAAAAAATCAAATCCCTACTCTCCCAAAGCAACGGGGGAAGGCCTTTCCCCCGGTACAGCCCACCGAGCTCCTCACCGTGGCTCAGGTGCCTACTGGCTGGGCGCCTTCCGACCGAGGGGGAGCCTCGCTGCGGCCCCTGGTCGCGTCAGGGCTGCGCACGGTGACGGTGGCGGGGGAGGGGCGGCCTGCTGGGGTCAGCAGCCCGAGGCCCCCCGTCGTGGGGACAGCCACCTCCCCTCCCTGAGAGGAATGGAGGCTTGGCTCACGGGGTGGAGGGGCCTCGTCTCCTGGCCACGGCTCCCCCATCTCCATCCGCATCTCGGGGACCACAGGCGGAAGGGTGTGGTCACCGAAGTCTGGCCAGAGGGGCCTCAGTGCTCTACAGACCACGTGAGCTGCAGCGGGTCAGGGCAAGATGCAGGAAACAGAAGCCCGCACGCGCTCCGGAGTCTCCGTAACCTTCCCCGGGGGCCCAGGCCACAGGCCTCCCTGCGGTCACTCATTCAGCAAACGTTAGAGCTCTGCTGTCCCAGCCCGGGAAGCTCACAGCCTCCTCCCCGTCCGCCGCCCTGGTCTCCCGCGGTGACCACAGCCTGCACCAGTATCCCGCTGGGGCCCAGAGTGGAGAGGACAGCAAGGTCGGGGAGGGAGGCAGCGAGAAGCTGGGCTTTTCCGGGCCGGGAGGGAGCCTCCCTGCCCGCCCTCGCCCACGTGGTGACCATGGGCCGCCCTTCCCGGACAGGCCTGCAGGGTGGGGAAGGGACTCAAGGGGTCCTCGGCCACCCTCCCCCTTGCATGCGGGGTCTTAGTTCCCCAACCAAGGATCGAACATGCACCTCCCCTCATCCCCCATTGGAAGCGCGGAGTCTTAACTACTGGACCGCCGGGAAAGTCCTCGTTTTGTTTTTCAGGCAGGGACCCTCACTCCTTCTGCCTGTGACACTACTTTGCACTCAGAGATGGGAACCCAGGCTGGGGGCTCCCGGGAGACAGCGGATGGGCAGGAGCCTCTCCGAGAGCCTGCTGGGGCCCCTTGGCAGCTGTGCCCTCACCCCCCAGGCTGGACGGAGGTGGCCCTGCCGCACTCTTGATCTCCGGGCAGCTCCTTGCCCCAGGGATGAGAGCAGAAGCCAGCAGCCCCGGAGGCAGAGCCGTGTCAGACGCCTCCTCTGGGTGCCACCCGCTGCGCCCCCCTCGCCCGCCAGCCAGCAGTCACTGGGTCACGGGAGGCCTGCCCCCTTCAGGGAGGACGCCTGCAGCCTCCGTGCCAGCCAGCCACGTGGGCTCGGCCTGGGTCCAGCAGGGCGTCTACAGGGGTGGCTGCAGCCAGCCCTGCGGGGGCACAGGGCCTGATGAACCCTGGACGTCAGGGGGGCACCCAAACCCTGCAGAGGGGACCGGGGTCCCATCCCCTCAAGCACAAAACCCATCCTGGGAAGCAGGGTCCCCGAGACGCCCTGGGTACCTGCTGCTGGGTCAGAACAGCCAGAGACAACACCATCCTGGTGTGTACGAGGTGGAAGGCGAACACTGCAGGACCACGGGGCCGACCAGGAAGCCGGCGGCCGCGAGTGACAACGCAGAGGATGTTCAGCGAGCCAGGCCCCGGCGAGACGGGGTGTGGCCTCTAGTCCCGGCGCGCCCCGAGGAGGGCCCCAGACACCCCGACCTTCCTGACAGTGCAGCAGCTGCCCTGGGCAGGCGGGGTGGGGGGGCCCCCTTCCGGGGGAGGGGGAGGGGGAGGGGACAGACACACAGCTACCAGCTAGTTCTGGGGATGTTACAGTTCCCGCTTATGGCGCCAGCTCTGTGCCCGGGCGGGGCTACGCACCTTTTACCCACGTCCCCTCATCGGATTGTCCCCTCAGTCCTGGGGGGCTAACTGCTGCCCCCCCCACGCCATCGATGATGACCCTGAGAGTCAGAGGTCAGGCCCATGGCTAGGATTTGAACCCAGGGCTGGGCCGATTCCAGAGCTGCGCTCTGAGCTGGGCACTGCTAGGATGCCCGCCAAGTGGACGGTGAGCCCGGGGCAGGGCTCTGTCCCTCACTCATGTCCCGTTCCCGGTCCCGCCACCGCGCCAGGACACAGCAGGTGCAAGCAGATGACGTGGTGGTGGGGGGGCCCGGGAGGACGGGTGAGGGGGGACTCCCCTCTGCGGGGAGGAGGCTGTACCCACGGTTCCAGGGAGTGGGGTGGGACGGGGCTCTGAGGCTGCAGTGGGAGAAGCCGCCGTGGGCCCCCGGCGGCGCTAAGACACAGATGGGGCGGTGGGGAAAAGAAAGAAGGAAGAGAAGGGAGAAGTAAACAGTTTGGGGTGCTCTGGAGCATCTCATGACTGATTGAAGACAGCAGCTGTCGGGGGGTGAGCAGGAGGGGGGCGGAGAGCAAAGGGACAACGGGAGAAAGAGAGGCCCTGGGGGGGGGTCGGGAGGAGAGTCCCACGGCTGACCCCCCGCACACAGCCCTTGCTGTCTTTTTTTTGTGGTACGCGGGCCTCTCGCCGCTGTGGCCTCTCCCGTTGCGGAGCACGGGCTCCGGACGCGCAGGCTCAGCGGCCACGGCTCACGGGCCCAGCCGCTCCGCGGCACGCGGGATC